>NW_020703654.1:0-2425 GCF_002925995.2 Terrapene triunguis | reverse complement strand
TCTGCAAGACCGGAGGCAGGAGGACAGAGCCCCGCTGCAGTCTATCTGTAACCGCCCTCACCCGCCACCAAGTCCCACACCACCCTCACCCAAAGTCCAAAGAAGGAGGGGCGGCAAGGGCCGTTAAAACTTTCAATCAACCCCTGCAGACTGCTCTAGCAGTAGAAGGCTGACATTCCCCAAAATTTCATAAGTCCTTTCCTACCCACCTCACACAAGCCCCCGTCCAAGTTTCACCCCCCACGTTTCATGTCTGGTTCGCAATAAAATGTTTGTTTCTGTTCATTACTGTTTCGGTCAGGTTCTTTTGAGGGAGAGTCTGTCTGGAGGGGGGGAAGGGGCTTGGTAATTGGACAGGACAGTCACCTTTAGCAGGCTACAGAGGCGGGGTCAGGTCCAGCATCAGGACACATACACAGTGCAGTCACTGGTTACCCTGGTCAGTCTGGGAGGTGCTTTTCATGTTTTGGGGGGGGGGGGTTGCTCTGTGACTTTGTGGCGGGGGAGGGCAGTTACAGATCTTATGCAGCGGTCCTTATCCTGGCTCACAGATCCACGCAGCAGGGGATCTGTAACCCTACCCCCCCTGCCAGAAAGTCACATAGCCGACACATACACACAGTCCCCCCCAGGAGTGCTGGCAGGCTCCATTGAAATAACCAGTCCACCAGTGCGGAGCCTGTCATTCCGGGAGTTTAGAAGTATCATTTGCATCAGAACACTGAACCCGCCCCCCGCCACAGTCTGCGTCCCCGGTTTAAAATATTCCCGCGAAAACAGCAATACAGACAACGGTGTTCATTAAAAAATCGAAATGATTTTATTTTTTGGGAAGGGGAAGGGGGTGAAGGTTGTATGTAACTGGAGAGGATAGTCAAAATGAACTGGGTAAAGAAACGGGGGCAGGTTCAGCTTTTCTGTCCACAAACTGAAAAGTCACTGGTTGCCCTGCTCACTCAGGAACCTAGCTTTCAAAGCCTCCCGGATGCACAGGGCGTCCCGCTGGGATCTTCTAATGGCCCGGCTGTCTGGCTGGACGTAATCAGCAGCCAGGCTATTTGCCTCTAGCTCCCACCCCGCCATAAAGGTCTCCCCCTTGCTCTCACACAGATTGTGGAGCACACAGCAAGCTGCAATAACGATGGGGATATTGGTTTCGCTGAGATCACAGCGAGTGAGTAAGCTTCTCCATCTCCCTTTGAGACGGCCAAAAGCACACTCCACCACCATTCTGCACTTGCTCAGCCGGTAGTTGAACAGTTCTTTTTCTGTGTCCAGGGCGCCAGTATAGGGCTTCATGAGCCAGGGCATTAGCGGGTAGGCTGGGTCCCCGAGGATCACTGTAGGCATCTCCACATCCCCAACAGTTATCTTGTGGTCCGGGAAGTAAATACCTTCCTGCAGCCGTCTAAACAGACCAGAGTTCCTGAACACACGAGCGTCATGAACCTTGCCCGGCCATCCGACGTAGATGTTTGTAAACCGTCCCCGATGGTCCACCAGTGCTTGCAGCACCATTGAAAAGTAGCCCTTTCTATTGATGTACTGGCTGGCCTGGTGGTCCGGTCCCAGGATAGGGATGTGAGTCCCATCGATAGCCCCACCGCAGTTTGGGAATCCCATCGCGGCAAAGCCATCTATGATGACCTGCGCGTTTCCCAGGGTCACTACCTTTGGGAGCAGTACCTTGACGATTGCCTTGGCTACTTGCATGACAACAACCCCCACGGTAGATTTGCCCACACCAAAGTGGTTCGCGACTGACCGGTAGCTGTCCGGCGTTGCAAGCTTCCAGAGGGCTATGGCCACTCGCTTCTCAACTGTGAGGGCTGCTCTCATCCTGGTATTCTGGCGCTTCAGGGCAGGGGACAGCAACTCACAAAGTTCGAGGAAAGTCCCCTTCCGCATGCGAAAGTTTCGCAGCCACTGGGATTCATCCCAGACCTGAAGCACTATGCGGTCCCACCAGTCCGTGCTTGTTTCCCGGGCCCAGAATCGCCGTTCAACAAAATCCACATGCCCCATTGCCAACGTCATGTCCTGGGCGCTGGGGCTCGTGGTTTCTGACAGCTCTGTGCCACTCTCCGACTTCAGGCTCTCACGGCGGTGCCGTAGCCTCCTCGCCCGATTTCTCTGCATCTGCCTCAGGGAAAGGTGTATGATAAGCTGCGAGGTGTTGAGAACGGCCACAAGTGCAGCGATGGTCGCAGCGTGATCCATGATCGCAGTGCTGTGGCGTCCGCGCTGTCACTGACCAGAAAAGTGCGCGAACTGATTTCCCGCCGGCGCTTTCATGGAGGGAGGGAGGGCGTTAGTGACGGACGGATGACGACAAATTTTTTTTACCCAGAAGGCATTGGCGGCTCGACCCAGAATTCCGATGGGCAGCGGGGACTGCGGGAACTGTGGGATAGCTGCCCACAGT
>NW_020703653.1:0-2379 GCF_002925995.2 Terrapene triunguis | reverse complement strand
TCTGCAAGACCGGAGGCAGGAGGACAGAGCCCCGCTGCAGTCTATCTCTAACCGCCCTCCCCCGCCACCAAGTCCCACACCCTCCTCACCCAAAGTCCAAAGAAGGAGGGGCGGCAAGGGCCGTTAAAACTTTCAGTCAACCCCTGCAGACTGCTAAGGCACTAGAAGGCTCTCATTCCCCAAAATTTGAAAAGTCCTTTCCTACCCACCTCACACAAGCCCCCGTGCAAGTTTCACCCCCCACGTTTCATGTGTGGTTCATAATAAAATATTTGTTCCTGTTCATTACTGTTTCCATCCTGTTCTTTTGGAGGAGAGTCTGTCTGAAGGGGGGGAAGGGGCTTGGTAATTGAACAGGACAGTCACCTTTAGCAGGGTACAGAGGCGGGGTCAGGTCCAGCATCAGGACACATACACAGTGCAGTCACTGGTTACCCTGGTCAGTCTTGGAGGTGGTTTTCATGTTCGGGGGGGGGGGGTTGCTCTGTGACTTTTTGGCGGGGGAGGGCAGTTACAGATCTTATGCAGCGGTCCTTATCCTGGCTCACAGATCCACGCAGCAGGGGATCTGTAACCCTACTCCCCCTGCCAGAAAGTCACATAGCCGACACATACACGCAGCCCCCCCCCCAGGAGTGCTGGCAGGCTCCATTGAAATAACCAGTCCACCACCGCGGAGCCTGTCATTCCGGGAGTTTAGAAGCATCATTTGCATCAGAACACTAAACCCGCCCCCCGCCACAGTCTGCGTCCCCGGTTTAAAACATTCCCGCGAAAACAGCAATACAGACAACGGTGTTCATTAACAAAATAGAAATGATTTTATTTTTTGGGAAGGGGAAGGGGGTGAAGGGGGTATGTAGCTGGAGAGGATAATCAAAATGAACTGGGTAAAGAAACGGGGGCAGGTTCAGCTTTTCTGTACACAAACTGAAAAGTCACAGGTTGCCCTGCTCACTCAGGAACCTAGCTTTCAAAGCCTCCCGGATGCACAGCGCGTCCCGCTGGGATCTTCTAATCGCCCGGCTGTCTGGCTGGGCGTAATCAGCAGCCAGGCTATTTGCCTCAACCTCCCACCCCGCCATAAAGGTCTCCCCCTTGCTCTCACAGAGATTGTGGAGCACACAGCAAGCTGCTATAACAATGGGGATATTGGTTTCGCTGAGATCACAGCGAGTCAGTAAGCTTCTCCATCTCCCTTTGAGACGGCCAAAAGCACACTCCACCACCATTCTGCACTTGCTCAGACGGTAGTTGAACAGTTCTTTTTCTGTGTCCAGGGCGCCAGTATAGGGCTTCATGAGCCAGGGCATTAGCGGGTAGGCTGGGTCCCCGAGGATCACTGTAGGCATCTCCACATCCCCAAGAGTTATTTTGTGGTCCGGGAAGTAAATACCTTCCTGCAGCCGTCTAAACAGACCAGAGTTCCTGAACACGCGAGCGTCATGAACCTTGCCCGGCCATCCGACGTTGATGTTTGTAAAACGTCCCCGATGGTCCACCAGTACTTGCAGCACCATTGAAAAGTAGCCCTTTCTGTTGATGTACTGGCTGGCCTGGTGGTCCGGTCCCAGGATAGGGATGTGAGTCCCATCTATAGCCCCACCGCAGTTTGGGAATCCCATCGCGGCAAAGCCATCTATGATGACCTGCGCGTTTCCCAGGGTCACTACCTTTTGAGAGCAGTACCTTAACGATTGCGTTGGCTACTTGCATCACAACAACCCCCATGGTAGATTTGCCAACACCAAAGTGGTTCGCGACTGACCAGTAGCTGTCCGGCGTTGCAAGCTTCCAGAGGGCTATGGCCACTCGCTTCTCAACTGTGAGGGCTGCTCGCATCCGGGTGTCATTGCGCTTCAGGGCAGGGGACAGCAACTCACAAAGTTCGAGGAAAGTCCCCTTCCGCATGCGAAAGTTTCGCAGCCACTGGGATTCATCCCAGACCTGAAGCACTATGCGGTCCCACCAGTCCGTGCTTGTTTCCCGGGCCCAGAATCGCCGTTCAACAAAATCCACATGCCCCATTGCCACCGTGATGTCCTGGGCGCTGGGGCTCGTGGTTTCTGACAGCTCTGTGCTACTCTCCGACTTCAGGCCATCACGGCGGTGTCGTAGCCTCCTCGCCTGATTTCTCTGCATCTGCCTCAGGGAAAGGTGTATGATAAGCTGCGAGGTGTTGAGAATGGCCACAACTGCAGCGATGGTCGCAGCGTGATCCATGATCGCAGTGCTGTGGCGTCCGTGCTGTCACAGATCAGAAAAGTGCGCGAACTGATTTCTCGCCGGCGCTTTCATGGAAGGAGGGAGGGCGTTAGTGACGGACGGATGACGACACATTTTTTTACCCAGAAGGCATTGGCGGCTCGACCCAGAATT
>NW_020703652.1:0-3049 GCF_002925995.2 Terrapene triunguis | reverse complement strand
GTTTTTGAAGTTTTTCTGTTTTAAGATAGCCACCCGCAGGTCTGTCAAAGAATGGCCAGACAGGTTAAAGTGTTCTCCCACTGGTTTTTGAGTATTATGATTCCTGATGTCAGATTTGTGTCCATTAATTCTTTTGCGTAGAGACTGTCCGGTTTGGCCAATGTACATGGCAGAGGGGCATTGCTGGCACATGATGGCATATATCACATTGGCAGATGTGCAGGTGAACGAGCCCCTGATGGTATGGCTGATGTGATTAGGCCCTATGATGGTGTCACTTGAATAGATATGTGGACAGAGTTGGCATCGGGCTTTGTTACAAGGATAGGTTCCTGGGTCAGTGTTTTTGTTCAGTGATGTGTGGTTGCTGGTGAGTATTTGCTTTAGGTTGGGGGGTTGTCTGTAAGCGAGGACAGGTCTGTCTCCCAAGATCTGTGAGAGTAAAGGATCATCTTTCAGGATAGGTTGTAGATCTCTGATGATGCGCTGGAGAGGTTTTAGTTGGGGGCTGAAGGTGACAGCTAGTAGTGTTCTGTTATTTTCTTTGTTGGCCCTGTCTTGTAGGAGGTGACTTCTGGGTACTCGTCTGGCTCTGTCAATCTGTTTTTTCACTTCAGCAGGTGGGTATTGTAGTTTTAAGAATGCTTGATAGAGATCTTGTAGGTGCTTGTCTCTATCTGAGGGATTGGAGCAAATACGGTTATATCTTAGAGCTTGGCTATAGACAATGGATCGTGTGGTGTGTCCTGGATGGAAGCTGAAGGCATGTAGGTAAGTGTAGCGGTCAGTAGGTTTCCGGTACAGGGTGGTATTTATGTGACCATCGCTTATTAGCACAGTAGTGTCCAGGAAATGGACCGCTTGTGTGGATTGATCTAGGCTGAGGTTGATGGTGGGATGGAAATTATTGAAATCATGGTGGAATTCCTCAAGGGCTTCTTTTCCATGGGTCCAGATGATGAAGATGTCATCAATGTAGCGCAAGTAGAGTAGGGGCGTTAGGGGACGAGAGCTAAGGAAGCGTTGTTCTAAGTCAGCCATAAAGATGTTGGCATACTGTGGGGCCATGCGGGTACCCATAGCAGTGCCGCTGACTTGAAGGTATATATTGTCCCCAAATGTGAAATAGTTGTGGGTGAGGACAAAGTCACAGAGTTCAGCCACCAGGTTAGCTGTGACATTATCGGGGATACTGTTCCTGATAGCTTGTAGTCCATCTGTGTGTGGAATATTGGTGTAGAGGGCTTCTACGTCCATAGTGGCCAGGATGGTGTTTTCTGGAAGATCACCGATGGATTGTAGTTTCCTCAGGAAGTCAGTAGTATCTCGAAGATAGCTAGGAGTGCTGGTAGCGTAGGGTCTGAGGAGAGAGTCCACATAACCAGACAAGCCTGATGTTAGGGTGCCAATGCCTGAGATGATGGGGCGTCCAGGATTTCCAGGTTTATGGATCTTGGGTAGCAAATAGAATGTCCCTGGTCGGGGTTCTAGGCATGTGTCTGTACAGATTTGTTCCTGTGCTTTGTCAGGGAGTTTTTTTAGCAGATGGTGTAGTTTCTTTAGGTAATCCTCAGTGGGATCAGAGGATAATGGCCTGTAGAATGTGGTGTTAGAGAGCTGTCTAGCAGCCTCTTGGTCATATTCCAATTTATTCATGATGACGACAGCACCTCCTTTGTCAGCCTTTTTGATAATGATGTCAGGGTTGTTTCTGAGGCTGTAGATGGCGTTGTGTTCAGCATGGCTGAGGTTATGGGGCAAGTGATGTTGCTTATCCACAATTTCAGCCTTTGCACGTTGACGGAAGCAATCTATGTAGAAATCCAGTCTGTTGTTTCGACCGTCCGGAGGAGTCCACGCAGAATCCTTTTGTTTGTAGTGCTGGTAGGGGGGATTCTGTGGGTTAGTATGCTGTTCAGAGGTATGTTGGAAATATTCTTTGAGTCGGAGACGTCGAAAGTAGGATTCTAGGTCACCGCAGAACTGTATCATGTTCGTGGGTCTGGAGGGACAAAAGGAGAGGCCCTGAGATAGGACAGACTCTTCTGCTGGGCTAAGAGTATAGCTGGAAAGGTTAACAATATTGCTGGGTGAGTTAAGGGAACTACTGTTGTGGCTCCTTGTGGCATGTAGCAGTTTAGATAGTTTAGTGTCCTTTTTCCTTTGTAGAGAGGCAAAGTTTGTCTTGTAAATGGCTTGTCTAGTTTTTGTAAAGTCTATCCATGAGGAAGTTTGTGTGGAAGGTTGGTTTCTTATGAGAGTATCCAGTTTTGAGAGCTCATTCATTGTGTAGCATACCTGCAGTTACACAAGGCAATAAATCACCAACATGCCTCTAGAAGTTATCAGCAGTGACTAATATCTATGGCCATTGTGCAGAAAATAGGAATAATATTTTCTATCATGATGAGAGTACATTTTTTCCCTTGCTTTTTAAGATTGACTCATAGAAATCTGCATCTCAAAGTACCAACAAAAAAAAATTAGACCTTGTAAGTCAGATCCCCAGGTGATGTAAATTAGTGTACCTCTATTGACTTCAATGGAGCTGCACTAATTTAATTTAATTTAAACTAGCCATGGATCCAGTCCATACATATGTATGTTGTTTTGTTCACTTTCTCTTAGACCTCTGCATGTATGCAAATATATCTATTAGTCTGAGAGTAGGACTGTGTCTTCCACATACTAGCTACATGTGGTGCGAAGTGTTTTGCCTTCTGTTTTTTTAACTGTCTGTCATTCATGATGAGCCAACCCTTATTCTTTTATCATGGAACAGCAAACAAGCAGAACTGCAGTTTTCACTCTGTACAACCCATATATCAATCCAGCCTCCAGGTCTTCTCCATAATACATTAAATCATAGTTTTGTAATAAAGCCTCAACAGAACGGCTTATTTTGATTCATTTATTTCTAATACATTTTAGTTGGAAGTAAAGCAACATCCAAGCAATATTTTTGCAATATCTGCCTTCTCTTCAGTCAAATTTCACTTCCCCTTGTACCTCCTGGTAACAATGTATATAGAGAAAAATCATACTCCAC
>NW_020703651.1:527-4730 GCF_002925995.2 Terrapene triunguis | reverse complement strand
AGAAGAGAAAGCCAAAGAGGCGGCCCACAAGAGAGAGATAGAGCTGAAAGAAAAAGAGATGGAACTGGAAGCAGCAAGGACTAGGCAGGGTGCATCAGACCATCCTAACAACTCCTCTCCAGGTACCACTTCCCATCCCAGGAAATTCCCTACCTACAAGGCAGGCGATGATACTGAGGCCTTCTTAGAAAATTTTGAAAGGGCCTGCCTTGGATACAACATCCCTCCACCCCAGTACATGGTAGAGCTGAGGCCGCAGCTCAGTGGACCCTTAGCAGAGGTGGCGGCTGAAATGCCTAAGGAACACATGAACAGTTATGAACTTTTTAAAAACAAGGCCAGAATCAGAATGGGGCTAACACCTGAGCATGCCCGTCGGCGGTTCAGAGCCCTAAGGTGGAAACCCGATGTGTCATTTACCCGACATGCCTACCACATTGGGAAAAATTGGGATGCCTGGATATCAGGAGCAAATGTTAAATCTACGGAAGAGTTGCCCTTCCTATTGCAAATGGAGCAGTTTTTAGAGGGTGTTCCTGAGGAAATAGAAAGGTACATCCTAGATGGGAAGCCCAAAACTGTAACCGAGGCGGGGGAGATTGGAGCCAAATGGGTGGAGGTGACAGAAAAGAAAAAAGCTAGTAGCAGTTGGAGCGAATATCAGAAGGGGCAAGCCGAAACAAAACCTTACCACCGGGGACAACCCAAGGCCCCACCCACATCCCAAGGGAAACCCCAGACGCCTTCTCACCCCACCACACCAGTCTCCATCAACCAACATCGCCCCGGTGATACCTTAGCAGGGCGATGTTTTAAATGTAATGAACTGGGGCATATAAAGGCTCACTGCCCCAAGAACCCCAACCGATTACAGTTCATTACACCCCAATCACACCAAAGATCCCCAGACCCAGATGCCTCTCTCATACCCTCGGAGCGAAGGGAAACCTTGAGAGTGGGCGGAAAGAAGGTTATCGCTTGGAGGGATACTGGGGCACAAGTGTCAACTATCCACCAATCCCTAGTGGACCCCAAACTCATCAACCCGGAGGCTACAGTGACAATTCAACCCTTCGTGTCACAGTCTGTAACCTTGCCTACAGCCCAGTTGCATGTCCAGTACAAGGGCTGGGCAGGAATGTGGACTTTTGCAGTCTATGACAATTATCCCATCCCCATGCTGCTGGGGGAAGACTTGGCCAACCATGTGAAGCTAGCCAAGAGGGTGGGAATAGTCACCCGCAGCCAGGCTAAGCAAGCTTTCACCCCCATCCCTGTTCCTGAGCCGTCCACCAGAGCCCCGTCGGTGTTACCGGAGACCCAAACACAGGTGGTGGAACCGGATCCCCTGCCAACGACTGCAACAGCCGTAGTGGATCCAATCCCAGAGACCCAGCCAAAGCCAGTCCCAGAACCGGAACTGGCAACGCAACCAGCACCAGAACCATTGCCGGCACTGAGTCCAGCGCTTGCAAACCCGTCTACAACTCCAATGCCAGAGGGCACCAGCGAGCCTGAACTGGCGGAAGCAGCAGATAACCCTACCCAAGAGGCTCAGCCAGAGCCTGAGATACCACATAGTGCACCAGCGGACAGCGGTTCACGGTCAGTGGAAACAGCCCCAGCACCTGCATCGCTTCCAGAGGGACCAAGCCCCAGTCCACAGTCCAAGGAGGAACTGATGTCTCCAGCATCAAGGGAACAGTTCCAGGCCGAGCAGGAAGCAGATGACAGCCTTCAGAAAGCTTGGGCGGCGGCACGGAGCACCCCACCGCCTCTCAGCTCTTCTAACCGATCCCGGTTTGTTGTAGAACAAGGACTTTTATACAAGGAAACTCTTTCTGGTGGGCACCAGAAAGACTGGCATCCTCAAAGACAGTTGGTGGTTCCCACTAAGTATCGGGTAAAGCTCTTGAGCTTAGCCCATGATCATCCCAGTGACCATTCTGGGGTGAACAGAACCAAAGACCGGTTGGGGAAGTCCTTCCACTGGGAGGGAATGGGCAAGGACGTTGCTAATTATGTCCGGTCTTGTGAGGTGTGCCAACGAGTGGGAAAGCCCCAAGACCAGGTTAAAGCCCCTCTCCAGCCACTACCCATAATTGAGGTCCCATTTCAGCGAGTAGCTGTGGATATTCTGGGTCCTTTCCCAAAGAAGACACCCAGAGGAAAGCAGTACGTACTGACTTTCATGGATTTTGCTACCCGATGGCCGGAAGCTGTACCCTTAAGCAACACCAAGACTAAAAGTGTGTGCCAGGCATTAGCAGACATTTTTGCCAGGGTAGGTTGGCCCTCCGACATCCTTACAGATTCAGGAACTAATTTCCTGGCAGGGAACATGAAAACCCTGTGGGAAGCTCATGGGGTGAATCACTTGGTTGCCACCCCTCATCACCATCAAACCAATGGTCTGGTGGAGAGGTTTAATGGAACTTTGGGGGCCATGATACGTAAATTCGTAAATGAACACTCCAATGATTGGGACCTAGTGTTGCAGCAGTTGCTTTTTGCCTACAGGGCTGTACCACATCCCAGTTTAGGGTTTTCACCATTTGAACTTGTGTATGGCCGCGAGGTTAAGGGGCCATTACAGTTGGTGAAGCAGCAATGGGAGGGGTTTACGCCTTCTCCAGGAACTAACATTCTAGACTTTGTAAGCAACCTACAAAACACCCTCCGACACTCTTTAGCCCTTGCTAAAGAAAACCTAAAGGATGCTCAGGAAGAGCAAAAGGCCTGGTATGATAAACATTCCAGAGAACGGTCCTTCAAAGTAGGAGACCAAGTCATGGTCTTAAAGGCGCTCCAGGCCCATAAAATGGAAGCGTCGTGGGAAGGACCATTCACGGTCCAGGAGCGCCTAGGAGCTGTTAACTATCTCATAGCCTCCCCCACCTCCAACATAAAGCCTAAGGTATACCATGTTAATTCTCTTAAGCCCTTTTATTCCAGAGAATTAAACGTTTGCCAGTTTACAGCCCAGGAAACAGATGACGCGGAGTGGCCTGCAGGTGTCTACTACGAAGGAACAAGGAATGGTGGCGTGGAAGAGGTAAACCTCTCCACGACCCTGGGACGTCTGCAGCGACAGCAGATCAAGGAGCTGTGCACAAGCTTTGCACCGATTTTCTCAGCCACTCCAGGACGGACCGAACGGGCATACCACTCCATTGACACAGGTAATGCTCACTCAATTAGAACCCCACCCTACCGGGAGTCACCTCATGCCCAAGCGGCTATACAAAGGGAGATCCAGGACATGCTACAGATGGGTATAATCCGCCCCTCTAACAGTGCATGGGCATCTCCAGTGGTTCTAGTTCCCAAACCAGATGGGGAAATACGCTTTTGCGTGGACTACCGTAAGCTAAATGCTGTAACTCGTCCTGACAACTATCCAATGCCACGCACAGATGAGCTATTGGAAAAATTGGGACATGCCCAATTCATCTCTACTTTAGACTTAACCAAAGGGTACTGGCAAGTACCACTAGATGAACCCGCTAAGGAAAGGTCCGCCTTCGTCACCCAGGCAGGGGTGTATGAATTCAATGTACTCCCTTTCGGGTTGCGAAATGCACCCGCCACCTTCCAAAGACTTGTAGATGGTCTCTTAGCGGGATTGGGAGAATCTGCAGTTGCCTACCTCGATGATGTGGCCATTTTTTCTGATTCATGGACAGAACACCTGGAGCACCTGGAAAAAGTCTTCGAGCGCATCCGACAGGCAGGACTAACTGTTAAGGCTAAAAAGTGTCAAATAGGCCAAAACAGAGTGACGTACCTGGGGCACCAGGTGGGTCAAGGAACTATAAATCCCCTACAGGCCAAAGTGGATGCTATCCAAAAGTGGCCGGTTCCAAAGTCAAAGAAACAGGTCCAATCCTTCTTAGGCTTGGCCGGATATTATAGGCGATTTGTACCACACTACAGCCAAATCGCCGCCCCGCTGACAGACCTAACCAGAAAGAAACAGCCAAATGCAGTTCAGTGGACTGATGAGTGTCAAAAGGCCTTTAACCAGCTTAAGGCAACACTCATGTCTGACCCTGTGCTAAGGGCCCCAGACTTTGACAAACCGTTCCTAGTAACCACAGATGCTTCCGAGAGAGGCGTGGGAGCAGTTTTAATGCAGGAAGGACCGGATCAAGAATTCCATCCTGTCGTGTTTCTCAGCAAAAAACTGTCTGAGAGGGAAAG
>NW_020703651.1:0-427 GCF_002925995.2 Terrapene triunguis | reverse complement strand
GCCATTGTGTACGCGCTGGAAAAGCTACGCCCATATGTTTGGGGACGGCGTTTCCAACTACAAACAGACCATGCTGCGCTACAGTGGCTTCATACCGCCAAGGGAAATAACAAAAAACTTCTTCGGTGGAGTTTAGCTCTCCAAGATTTTGATTTTGAAATACAACACATTTCGGGAGCTTCTAACAAAGTGGCTGATGCACTCTCCCGGGAAAGTTTCCCAGAGTTAACTGGTTAACAATTGTTCTTGGAATGAAACATTGTTAGTTTTTATATAATCAGTAGTATGTCTTATTAACTCTGTTTTCTCCTAAAACTCCAGGAAGAAATCACAGCCAGTGTGGAACCGAACGTCCAACACTATCTGTGATTTGGGGGGCGTGTCATAACTATGAAGGGAAGGGTAACAGCTCTCTGTGTACAGAGAC
>NW_020703650.1:0-1089 GCF_002925995.2 Terrapene triunguis | reverse complement strand
TCAGTTCAGAAGCTAGTGACATCAGAAGTGAATTGCTGTATTTTTTTTCATTGCTGGTTCTCTTCATTCAGTTTTTTTTTTAACAGTGAAGGGGCTAGACATTAAGTTCTGTGGACCTATTATATTAATTTCCAGTCAAGTATTTTATTTTTTTAAGATTCCCGTGTGCATCAAATTAATTATCTTTAGCTAGTTTCCTGCTAGTGTACAGTATCTTGAGCCAGAACTCACAATGTTATTTAGAAGTTGGCAGTGAAGCCAAAAAATAAGTCAACAATTTTTTTAAAAACTTGCTGGTAATATGGGTGTGACCCTGAATTTTATTTACTGGTCCCTGTCACTTGCTACAGATCAATCACCTAAATTAATATCCTTGTTATGACCGTTATCAGCAACCAACTCCAGTGGGTACTGGTTATAACTTACTTTGCAAAAGAGAGCACAAAATTCGTCTTTATAATAGGAAAATAGTTAAATATTTCAGATTATCATCAGTCTGATATTCAACCTATTGATACCTCTGTATGGATTTTCTTGGGTTTGAGTAAGACCTTGAACAGTGTCCTGATGACAATGTGACAATAGCCCTAGGAACAAAACCGCAATTGAAAACACAAGTCAGTTGATGACAAATGTGTACAGATGAATTAAATCTGTGTTGGTGGCTTAAATTATGCAAAAATGTCATATAGACATACTTTGCAGTATCTCTTTTCCTGGAAGTGGCATTGATACAATCAGATCTGTGCACTACCAGTGTGAGTGAACACTATGTAGCATTACATTTATGTAATATTTTAGTTGTCTTAAATGCATTACTACTTCATACACTTTTGTGTACACATAGTTTAGTGTAAAAGGTGGAGCAGTAGTGACACCTATAGGTTGTCTCATTTTTTTTTTTGGTTGCTTATGACTGACAGAGCCATACCTAGGCATTTTAGCACCTGGGGCAACATGTGTTTGTGGGGGATACATGGGGTCACGTACCCCACCCAGATTGCTTCCTTCCATTTAGCACAGAGGTTTTCAAACTATGGGGACACGCCTCACGGTTTGAAAACCATCGCCTACTGTTAGGAGCCAGTG
>NW_020703649.1:0-1422 GCF_002925995.2 Terrapene triunguis | reverse complement strand
TGCCCAGCCCCCTCAGGCTTCTGGCTCTCTGCTGTGGGAGCTGGGGTTCTGGCTTACTGGCTGGAAGCCCTCCCTGCCCTGAGCCAAGCCTCCTCTGCATAGCTGGATCCCCAGGCAGGGTGAGGAACACAGCTCCGAGCTGTGCTGCATAGCCGGGTCTCCAGGCAGGGCGGAGAACACAGCTCCGAGCTGTGCTGCATAGCCGGGTCTCCAGGCGGGGAGCTCGGAGCTGTGCCCCGATAGGAGACTGGTGCCAGCACATGATGCCCAGCTGCCAGCAGCAGAGCTGCAAGAGCCTTGGGGAGCATCTCCTGGCAGGTGGGCTCTGTGCGCAGGGGCCAGCTCCATGGGACATCACAGCTGGCACCGGGCTCCTTCAGGGGAGAGGCAATAGTGTGACGGGGCATACCATGGAGTGTGAAGAGGCAACCCAGCTTGGGGAGCAGGGCAGGGAGGGCTGCCCTGCAGCCAGGCAGCACCTTTGCTCCCACAGCATGGAGAGCCAGGGGCCCGAGTAGGCTGGGTGATTCCCACTAGCTTCCAATCGACTGGCACCTGCCGGTTCAGGTTTGGAAGAAGTATAGACTTTGCAAAAATTTTGCCTTTGGGACATGCTCAAAATAGCTTGTTAGATACTTTAGTTGTTTTCTGAATACACTATACTGCACTCACATACTTTCATAAAGCACTTTGAGAACCAAACATGAATGATCATTTTGTATATTGAAAACATTAAGAAACCAATAGCATGCAAGTGTCCTAACGCCATCACTTGCTGTTCCCACTAGACAACACTGTCTTCACCAAGCCAAGGATATAATATAGGACTGCTGATCCCTCAGCATTCTGTTGTCCAGCAAATAGTTGTATAACCTACTGGCAAAGTAGGTGTTGCCCACCTCTAGTGGGTTGGGCTCCCACAGGATAATAGCAGTAGTAGGCTATCAGCTAGTGGCATTCCTTAAATTTGAAAACATCAGTGGAAAATAATCGGCTGTTTTGTAACTCTCCAGAATTATTTTAGACTCTATCTTTAAAGGGAAGACTTCAAAGGAGCATGTCGCTGCTTTAGATGAGTTGAAGAGCTTTTCTGAATCATCTCGTAGATCTCAGCCCAGCCCCTACTGCCTCAAACTGTCACTTAATACAATTCCTCACAATGCTGAATCATAAAGCAACCACCTGTGTTAGCTAATGGGGGTCAAATTCCATCCCAGCTGCTTTCCTTTAAAGAGTCAGAAGCAGTTATCCTCAGGAGAACAAGTAAACCTAGTGGGGCAGTGCTGCTCCATTGCCAGTCAAAATGCTTCAGTTTCACAATCAGCCTGAAAAAGACCGAGGTTATGTACCAGCACCAGGCCACCAGCATCACGAACACCATGATCCCATCAACACAATTGACAACACACCCTCACCTCAGTC
>NW_020703648.1:0-1260 GCF_002925995.2 Terrapene triunguis | reverse complement strand
GTGCTGCATAGCCGGGTCTCCAGGCAGGGCGGGGAGCTCGGAGCTGTACTCCGATAGGCTCTTGTCTCTCCCTCGAAGGAGACTGGTGCCAGCACATGATGCCCAGCTGCCAGCAGCAGAGCTGCAAGAGCCTTGGGGAGCATCTCCTGGCAGGTGGGCTCTGTGCGCAGGGGCCAGCTCCATGGGACATCACAGCTGGCACCGGGCTCCTTCAGGGGAGAGGCAATAGTGTGACGG
Organism: Terrapene triunguis; assembly: GCF_002925995.2. Classification (NCBI taxonomy): domain Eukaryota; kingdom Metazoa; phylum Chordata; order Testudines; family Emydidae; genus Terrapene; species Terrapene triunguis. The sequence continues at coordinate 1,023 of NW_020703648.1, read as the reverse complement.
GGCATACCATGGAGTGTGAAGAGGCAACCCAGCTTGGGGAGCAGGGCAGGGAAGGCTGTCCTGCAGCCAGGCAGCACCTTTGCTCCCACAGCATGGAGAGCCAGGGTCCCGAGTAGGCTGGGTGATTCCCACTAGCTTCCAATCGACTGGCACCTGCCGGTTCAGGTTTGGAAGAAGTATAGACTTCGCAAAAATTTTGCCTTTGGGACATGCTCAAAATAGCTTGTTAGATACTTTAGTTGTTTTCTGAATACGCTATACTGCACTCACACACTTTCATAAAGCACTTTGAGAACCAAACATGAATGATCATTTTGTATATTGAAAACATTAAGAAACCAATAGCATGCAAGAGTCCTAACGCCGTCACTTGCTGTTCCCACTAGACAACACTGTCTTCACCAAGCCAAGGATATAATATAGGACTGCTGATCCCTCAGCATTCTGTTGTCTAGCAAATAGTTGTATAACCCGTACTGGCAAAGTAGGTGTTGCCCACCTCTAGTGGGTTGGGCTCCCACAGGATAATAGCAGTAGTAGGCTATCAGCTAGTGGCATTCCTTAAGTTTGAAAACATCAGTGGAAAATAATCGGCTGTTTTGTAACTCTCCAGAATTATTTTAGACTCTATCTTTAAAGGGAAGACTTCAAAGGAGCATGTCGCTGCTTTAGATGAGTTGAAGAGCTTTTTTGAATCATCTCATAGATCTCAGCCCAGCCCCTACTGCCTCAAACTGTCACTTAATACAATTCCTCACAATGCTGAATCATAAAGCAACCACCTGTGTTAGCTAATGGGGGGTCGAATTCCATCCCAGCTGCTTTCCTTTAAAGAGTCAGAAGCAGTTATCCTCAGGAGAACAAGTAAACCTAGTGGGGCAGTGCTGCTCCATTGCCAGTCAAAATGCTTCAGTTTCACAATCAGCCTGAAAAAGACCGAGGTTATGTACCAGCACCAGGCCACCAGCATCACGAGCACCATGATCCCATCAACACAATTGACAACACACCCTCACCTCAGTC
>NW_020703647.1:0-1659 GCF_002925995.2 Terrapene triunguis | reverse complement strand
AAAAAAAAAAAAAAAAAAAAAAGTTTAATAGGACAAAAAATAACTTTCAAAATTCAACAATATTTTAATTAAAAAACGGAGTATAATTTTAGCAGGAGTGGTAAAAGAGGCAGGGAGAATTCTCAAATCTTCACCCTTCCTTCCTCACCCCTCGTACAGATATACTAGTTGTGACACTGGTAGACCAGGTACCAGCTCATGCCAAAGCCCCAGGCCAATTCACTTGTTTATTAGTATAGATCACAGTGATTGTTAAATGTATAAGTGTATTTAGTGTTTAAACTTCATGAAAACTAATGGGATGTTACTTGCATTGTTTTCACTTATCTGTGTCCTGTTAAAGGGGGGTTGGAACAGGGTGGGCCAGCGGATCATGGCCCTCCCACTTTTTACAAGCCTTAAGGACGAGCGACGGGGGGAAGGAGGCAGCGGGGTCTTGTGGGGGAAAAGCCAGTGCAGGAGAGGGGCCGCAGGGGGAAGGTGCGGTGCAAGGGGGTGGGGCCACGGTTCAGGCGCTGTTGGCCTCCCCACTGTTAGGAAGCTTCCCCCGCCACTGTCCTGTTATAATGTAGTAGCAAACATTTATATTGTGTGTACCCCTGTAACTAAATTATCCATCAAAGGAGAAAGAAACCTTGTAGAATGCAAATGAAGAACTCTGACAGAAGAGAGCTAATTTCAAAGGAAGTGGTCATTGTGTGTGATATTAGAGGTCAAAGACTCAAAATGCATTCCTCGTGCTCTACCATCAAAGGAAAGGCAGTGACACTGTCAGCTTGTTTTCTGTGAGAAGAAGCTGTAAGTATGGATTCAAGGAAATATCCTTCATCTCTGGACTGTTTGGACTCTTACAGGGAAGTGCACCAGATGCAAAGCGGAGATCCCCAGAGACAATCTGGGTACCCTGAAAAGACTTTTGGGAAACTGGCAGTTTATTACATCACTGCCACCATTTGGAATTATGAACTGTGACTCACCTGTGCATATATTTCACCTACTTTAACCTCTCAGTAACTCATTTCCTTTTCTTAGGAAATAAACCTTTAGTTTACTATAGAATTGGCTACCAGCATGGTCTTTGGTGTAAGATCTAGAGTACCAACTGATCTGAGGTAAGTGATTGGTCTCTTGGGACTGGGAACAACCTGATGTGGTGTTATTTTTGGTTTAAGTGACCTTTTATCATGAAGTTCAGTTTGCCTGGGTGGCACGATAATCTGGAGAGGCTATGGGGACTGTCTGTGACTCCACGGTAAGATTGGTATAGTGATCCAGTTCACGTGTTACTGGTTTGGTGAAATCTAATTATAGAACACGACACCACGTTGAGGTGTCTACCCTGTTTTCTGACAGTCTACCATGAGGTAGGCACTAACAGTTGTGAGCCACTCCAGACAGCATAACATGAGCTAGGCGCCTGCTTGTGTTTATTATTTAGATTTCTCCCGATATAAAAGAATTTAGCGATCATCAAGAGTATTGTAAAAATGGTTCCCTTTTTATCTTTTATTCGCTAAAGCACTTGATGCTGAAAAGTGACCTTCCACAATTCCTACTTATTTCAACGTTGTTTGCAGACGACCAGCACCTTTTGTAATTCAGCCATGCATGTCTAATGTTTGCTACATACCTCTCCTTAGCATGTGCTCTCCTTGCAGA
>NW_020703646.1:0-6498 GCF_002925995.2 Terrapene triunguis | reverse complement strand
AGGACAAAAAATAACTTTCAAAATTCAACAATATATAATTAAAAAACGGAGTATAATTTTAACAGGAGTGGTAAAAGAGGCAGGGAGAATTCTCAAATCTTCACTCTTCCTTCCTCACCCCTCGTGCAGATATACTAGTTGTGACACTGGTAGACCAGGTACCAGCTCATGCCAAAGCCCCAGGCCAATTCACTTGTTTATTTGTATAGATCACAGTGATTGTTAAATGTATAAGTGTATTTAGTGTTTAAACTTCATGAAAACTAATGGGATGTTACTTGCATTGTTTTCACTTATCTGTGTCCTGTTAAAGGGGGGTTGGAACAGGGTGGGCCAGCGGATCATGGCCCTCCCACTTTTTACAAGCCTTAAGGAAGAGCGACGGGGGGAAGGAGGCAGCGGGGTCTTGTGGGGGAAAAGCCAGTGCAGGAGAGGGGCCGTGGGGGGAAGGGGCGGTGCAAGGGGGTGGGGCCACGGTTCAGGCGCTGTTGGCCTCCCCACTGTTAGGAAGCTTCCCCAGCCCCTGTCCTGTTATAATGTAGTAGCAAACATTTATATTGTGTGTACCCCTGTAACTAAATAATCCATCAAAGGAGAAAGAAACCTTGTAGAATGCAAATGAAGAACTCTGACAGAAGAGAGCTAATTTCAAAGGAAGTGGTCATTGTGTGTGATGATTAGAGGTCAAAGACTCAAAATGCATTCCTCGTGCTCTACCATCAAAGGAAAGGCAGTGACACTGTCAGCTTGTTTTCTGTGAGAAGAAGCTGTAAGTATGGAAATATCCTTCATCTCTGGACTGTTTGGACTCTTACAGGGAAGTGCACCAGATGCAAAACGGAGATCCCCAGAGACAATCTGGGTACCCTGAAAAGACTTTTGGGAAACTGGCAGTTTATTACATCACTGCCACCATTTGGAATTATGAACTGTGACTCACCTGTGCATATATTTCACCTACTTTAACCTCTCAGTAACTCATTTCCTTTTCTTAGCGAATAAACCTTTAGTTTACTATAGAATTGGCTACCAGCATTGTCTTTGGTGTAAGATCTAGAGTACCAACTGATCTGAGGTAAGTGATTGGTCTCTTGGGACTGGGAACAACCTGATGTGGTGTGATTTTTGGTTTAAGTGACCTTTTATCATGAAGTTCAGTTTGCCTGGGGGGCACGATAATCTGGAGAGGCTATGGGGACTGTCTGTGACTCCACGGTAAGATTGGTATAGTGATCCAGTTCACATGTGTTACTGGTTTGGTGAAATCTAATTATAGAACACGACACCACGTTGGGGTGTCTACCCTGTTTTCTGACAGTCTACCATGAGGTAGGCACTAACAGTTGTGAGCCACTCCAGACAGCATAACATGAGCTAGGCGCCTGCTTGTGTTTATTATTTAGATTTCTCCCGATATAAAAGAATTTAGCGATCATCAAGAGTATTGTAAAAATGGTTCCCTTTTTATCTTTTATTCGCTAAAGCACTTGATGCTGAAAAGTGACCTTCCACAATTCCTACTTATTTCAACGTTGTTTGCAGACGACCAGCACCTTTTGTAATTCAGCCATGCATGTCTAAGGGTATGTCTACACTACGAGGGTAATTCGATTTTACTTAAATCGAATATGTGGAATCGATATTGCAAAGTCGAACGTGTGTGTCCACACTAAGGACACACTAAGGACAGTAATTCGACTTTGTGAGTCCACACTAACGGGGCGAGCGTCGATATTGGAAGCGGTGCACTGTGGGCAGCTATCCCACAGTTCCCGCAGTCCCCGCTGCCCATCGGAATTCTGGGTCGAGCCGCCAATGCCTTCTGGGTAAAAAAAATTTGTCGTCATCCGTCCGTCACTAACGCCCTCCCTCCCTCCATGAAAGCGCCGGCGGGAAATCAGTTCGCGCACTTTTCTGGTCAGTGACAGCGCGGACGCCACAGCACTGCGATCATGGATCACGCTGCGACCATCGCTGCACTTGTGGCCGTTCTCAACACCTCGCAGCTTATCATACACCTTTCCCTGAGGCAGATGCAGAGAAATCGGGCGAGGAGGCTACGGCACCGCCGTGAGAGCCTGAAGTCGGAGAGTGGCACAGAGCTGTCAGAAACCACGAGCCCCAGCGCCCAGGACATCACGGTGGCAATGGGGCATGTGGATTTTGTTGAACGGCGATTCTGGGCCCGGGAAACAAGCACGGACTGGTGGGACCGTATAGTGCTTCAGGTCTGGGATGAATCCCAGTGGCTGCGAAACTTTCGCATGCGGAAGGGGACTTTCCTCGAACTTTGTGAGTTGCTGTCCCCTGCCCTGAAGCGCAAGGACACCCGCATGCGAGCAGCCCTCACTGTCCAGAAGCGAGTGGCCATAGCCCTCTGGAAGCTTGCAACGCCGGACAGCTACCGGTCAGTCGCGAACCACTTTGGTGTGGGCAAATCTACCGTGGGGGTTGTTGTCATGCAAGTAGCCAAGGCAATCGTGAAGGTACTGCTCCCAAAGGTAGTGACCCTGGGAAACGCGCAGGTCATCATAGATGGCTTTGCCGCGATGGGATTCCCAAACTGCGGTGGGGCTATAGATGGGACTCACATCCCTATCCTGGGACCGGACCACCAGGCCAGCCAGTACATCAATAGAAAGGGCTACTTTTCAATGGTGCTGCAAGCACTGGTGGACCATCGGGGACGGTTTACAAACATCTACGTCGGATGGCCGGGCAAGGTTCATGACGCTCGCGTGTTCAGGAACTCTGGTCTGTTTAGACGGCTGCAGGAAGGTATTTACTTCCCAGACCACAAAATAACTCTTGGGGATGTGGAGATGCCTACAGTCATCCTCGGGGACCCAGCCTACCCGCTAATGCCCTGGCTCATGAAGCCCTATACTGGCGCCCTGGACACAGAAAAAGAACTGTTCAACTACCGGCTGAGCAAGTGCAGAATGGTGGTGGAGTGTGCTTTTGGCCGTCTCAAAGGGAGATGGAGAAGCTTACTCACTCGCTGTGATCTCAGCGAAACCAATATCCCCATCGTTATTGCAGCTTGCTGTGTGCTCCACAATCTGTGTGAGAGCAAGGGGGAGACCTTTATGGCGGGGTGGGAGCTAGAGGCAAATAGCCTGGCTGCTGATTACGTCCAGCCAGACAGCCGGGCCATTAGAAGATCCCAGCGGGACGCCCTGTGCATCCGGGAGGCTTTGAAAGCTAGGTTCCTGAGTGAGCAGGGCAACCAGTGACTTTTCAGTTTGTGGACAGAAAAGCTGAACCTGCCCCCGTTTCTTTACCCAGTTCATTTTGACTATCCTCTCCAGTTACATACCCCCTTCACCCCCTTCCCCTTCCCAAAAAATAAAATCATTTCGATTTTGTTAATGAACACCGTTGTCTGTATTGCTGTTTTCGCGGGAATATTTTAAACCGGGGACGCAGACTGTGGCGGGGGGCGGGTTTAGTGTTCTGATGCAAATGATGCTTCTAAACTCCCGGAATGACAGGCTCCGCACTGGTGGACTGGTTATTTCAATGGAGCCTGCCAGCACTCCTGGGGGGGACTGTGTGTATGTGTCGGCTATGTGACTTTCTGGAAGGGGGGGTAGGGTTACAGATCCCCTGCTGCGTGGATCTGTGAGCCAGGATAAGGACCGCTGCATAAGATCTGTAACCGCCCTCCCCCACCACAAAGTAACAGAGCAACCCCCCCCCCAGAACATGAAAACCACCTCCAAGACTGACCAGGGTAACCAGTGACCGCACTGTGTATGTGTCCTGATGCTGGACCTGACACCGCCTCTGTACCCTGCTAAAGGTCACTGTCCTGTCCAATTACCAAGCCCCTTCCCCCCCCTCCAGACAGACTCTCCCTCAAAAGAACCTGACTGAAACAGTAATGAACAGAAACAAACATTTTATTGCGAACCAGACATGAAACGTGGGGGGTGAAACTTGGACGGGGGCTTGTGTGAGGTGGGTAGGAAAGGACTTATGAAATTTTGGGGAATGTCAGCCTTCTACTGCTAGAGCAGTCTGCAGGGGTTGATTGAAAGTTTTAACGGCCCTTGCCGCCCCTCCTTCTTTGGACTTTGGGTGAGGGTGGTGTGGGACTTGGTGGCGGGTGAGGGCGGTTACAGATAGACTGCAGCGGGGCTCTGTCCTCCTGCCTCCGGTCTTGCAGAACATCCACAAGGCGCCGGAGCGTGTCCGTTTGCTCCCTCATTAGTCCAAGCAGCTTTTCAGTAGCCTGTTGGTCCTCCTGACGCCACCTCTCCTCCCGTTCCATGACTGCTCGGTGCATTTGTGACAAGTTCTCCCTCCACTGTGTCTGCTGGGCTGCCTGGGCTCGGGAGCAGCCCATTAGTTCTGAGAACATGTCTTCACGCGTCTTCTTCTTCCTCCGCCTAATCTGCGCTAGCCTCTGGGAGTGTGCTGACAGGCTGGGTTGGGAGACAGTCGCAGATGTGTCTGTGTGAATTGTGAAAAGGGAGTGAATTCCTGAGACAGATAAATGAAATTGTATACAAAGAACCTAGTCTTTCTCTGTGAACAAGACCATGCACTGAACCTCTCACATGCGCACTCAGGACAAGGTCGAATTTTCGGCCGTCGCCTTCAGTGCCTGTGGACTTGCGGAGGTCTTGGAGTGTTCAGAGAACTGTGGCTGGAGACCTGAACTTCTGGAGCGGGCAATAATGGTAAGCCGCAGACTTGTGGCTGCTTAAAACTCCAGCAGTAGCACTGGCCTCCTTTCACATTGAAAGCAATGCCAGTCTCTGCTGCCAGCAATCAGGACAGCATCAACTCTGCCCCTGTCCCACCCCCTCGCGGCTGTCCCAGGGAAAGATCCCTGTATGCTGCCCCTCTCCCTCCACCGCGTGGCTGTAAAGCAGTCCCAATACTAACATTCCCCTCCCTAATTCAAAGCAGGGCGTCATGAGCGACATCACCCTCCTGAGGATCCCGGACACCCAGAGAGAACGCATGCTGCGGGAAAGCATGCAGAAACCGGGGCCGTATGCCGCCATGCTATGTCGGGCCATGATCCCCGAGTACCTGATTGTGGCATGGAGGGGACATGTCTGCTACCACGGAGGGCCCACTAAGATCGCCCTACCCCGGAACCTGATCAACAGGCTTGAGCTCTACCTCCACGAGACCTACGAGGAGTTCTCCTACGAGGATTTCTCCTCGATCCCCGGCCACATTGACCGGATTTTCGCGTAGGTGCACTGGGACTATGGAGTGGAGCGTCTTGGGCCTGGGAATCATGGAGTAATGGACATTGTGAAAATTTTTTAAAACACTTGGGACTAAATTGAGAAGAGCCTAAGACAGAGAAATCATGAAAACCCATTTGTTACCTTTGTAAATATTCCTGTTTTGTACCTGATTATTTTTTTACTAGTTTACAGAACTTTTATAAATGTACATTGTTAATAGTATAAATATTACCGTTCTGTTTTAAATAAATGTTTACATGTTTACAGCACTTACTGCTTGATCCGTCCCCTGATTCTGTGTCCGGGGTAAGGGATGGGGACGGTTGGTACGGGATCTCGGTAAGGGTGATGAAGAGCTCCTGGCTGTCGGGGAAATCAGCGGTGCCAGCGCTGTCGACTGCCTCGTCCTCCTCATCTCCTTCTTCATCTTCCCCGTCCGCTGTCATGTCCGACGAGGAACCGGCCGCGGACATGATCCCATCCTCGGAGTCCACGGTCAGGGGTGGGGTAGTGGTGGCGGCCGCTCCCAGGATGGAATGCAGTGCCTCGTAGAAACGGGATGTGTGGGGCTGGGATCCGGAGCGTCCGTTAGCCTCTTTGGTTTTTTGGTAGCCTTGTCTCAGCTCCTTGATTTTCACGCGGCACTGCGTTGCATCCCGGCTGTAGCCTCTCTCTGCCATGGCTTTGGAGATCTTCTCGTAGATCTTAGCATTCCTTCTTTTGGAGCGCAGCTCGGCAAGCACGGACTCATCGCCCCACACTGCGATGAGATCCAAGACTTCCCGATCAGTCCATGCTGGGGCCCTCTTTCTATTGGATTGCACGGCCATCTCTGCTGGAGAGCTCTGCATAGTTGCCACTGCTGCTGAGCTCCCCTCGATGTCCAAAGAGGAACTGAGATTCAAACTGCCCAGACAGGAAAATGAAAATGAATTCAAATTTTCCCGGGGGTGTGGCTGGTCAGAGCATCCGAGCTCTGACTGCTGTCCAGAGCGTCAACAGAGTGGTGCACTGTGGGATAGCTCCCGGAGCTATTAGCGTCGATTTCCATCCACACCTAGCCTAATTCGATATGGCCATGTCGAATTTAGCGCTACTCCTCTCGTTGGGGAGGATTACAGAAATCGATTTAAAGAGAGCTTTATGTCGAACTAAATGGCTTCCTGGTGTGGACGGGTGCAGGGTTAATTCGATATAACGGCGCTAAAGTCGACATAAAAGCCTAGTGTAGACCAGGCCTAATGTTTGCTACATACCTCTCCTTAGCATGTGCTCTCCTTGCAGA
>NW_020703645.1:0-1984 GCF_002925995.2 Terrapene triunguis | reverse complement strand
CTGTACCTACAATCCAACTGTGGGAGTATATTGGGTAGTTAAAGGAGGTGAGAATTTAGATTTGTCCCATTTTTGAAGGGCACAAACTGTCGGCTCTTTTTGATACCACGACTCGTAACTCAAAGGTTCTATTTTTCATTCTGAGTTGTTACTAGTGCTAGCAACTGTGGCGGTCCTTAACCAAAACCTCAGGTAATGAACTAACGTGTGTGTACTGAAAGCCCTGTACTGGATATGGTGAGCGCTGTGTGTCAGAGACCATCTATGGCTAGGCATAGTGGAGATTCTCTCTTGGCTCCGGTGGCAGAGTGAATTCTATCCTCCCTGCTACCAGCAGCACATTGGCATCCAGGCAGCACTAGAGTGCCAGTGGTTTAATATGCAGGGATATGAATACATCTAAACCTTGGGAGTAAGACTATCTCTAATAACTGGAGCATCATGGACATGCATAGTGCTGTATAAATGCAGAAGACAAGGTTCCTACCCTGAATAGCTTGCTATCTAAATGAGAGACGTGGTAATGACCCCTAGCTGGAGAGTGAATGAATACTACTTAGATCACACTTCTTGTATTCCACTATCTTAAATAAACAAATAAATACAAATTTTGAGTGAGACGAGGGTGGATGCTCCAAGCCTAGAGGGCAAGATTTATGAGCAGCAGTACAGTAATGTCTTAAGGTCCCAACCAAGATCAGGGCCCCATTGTGCTAGGTGCTGTACATACAGAGTAAGACCGTCTCTACCCCAAAAAGCTTAGGTTGGAATTTTCAAAGGAGTCCAAGGGATTTAGAGACACAACCGAAACAATGAGGCTTAAGTGTGTGTGATTATTTTATATATATATATATATATATATATATATACAGACACAGACACACAAGCATCATTGGTTGCTCTTAAACAAAGGGTCTGATTTTTATGCATCTAGGGAGAAATTCAGCCCTGCAGCAAAAGACCTATTGCATCCTCCCAATGGGGCTTGCGGAAGTCTGTTCTGTGTTGAATAGCCCCAGTGCTGGTTTCTTCGTAGTGGTGAGGGGTGAATGTCCTAACCTCATCTCCAGTCCCTAGTTCAAAATTTCCTCCAAACAATCCCTCACCCTATCCCTAGCTTCTACTTTTCATGTGGTCTTTATGGATGAAGTGAGGCTTCAATGAGAACTATAAATACTGCTTACCGGATTTTAGAGTGTTTCTCTAGCTCTAATCTCTTACAAGGTGTTTTGTACCGGGGCCCCTATTTCGTACCTGGAATGACACTCTGTGTTACAATGCCTTAGCTCTGCTTGCAGGTTAAATCATACAGTTTAGCTGTTTATCATAAATAACTTTAGTGATGATATTTGGTGAATAGTATTGTAAAGTCTCCTGGCCTTCTCAAAAGTATCAAGGGCACAAATGAATCAGCGCCTGCTTGTGTTCTGTATGGTGGTGTCCTCCTATCAATTACCACCTTTTACAATTCCATTAAAAGAATAGGATGAACAGAGCTGTAGTGGGAATTTGCCTGACTTTGTATCTTGTTACTATCGCTGAATGGTGCTCGGGTTCGCTTAAAATTGGATGAACCCATATCACGTTTTTCAGGGATATGGTTTCTGAGTTGCTGAGTGCTTTAAAACTCTTGAATTCACTGGAAGATGAAGGTGCCCGGTTCCTGGGAAAAATCAGATCTTATATTTACAATATGAAATCCCTAAGGTTTTCTCTTGGGCTGAAAGGTATCTGTAAATATAACCTCCTCCTACTTTGAGTTAGAACCAAACAGAAAAAGCAGGAATCAACTCTGTGTGCAGCATTCTTGCTAGAGCAGTAAAATGTTCATCAAACTGAACACACTAACCAATTGCATGCAGGATGTTGAGCTTCAACAGATCCGTTCAGTTAAGAAACCGTCCCCAATTTGCATACAGCCTAGTGTCAAGTGGGACAGAGGTAAATTCAGCATATTATTGGCAGCAGGAAAAAGTCCTAGCTT
>NW_020703644.1:0-1145 GCF_002925995.2 Terrapene triunguis | reverse complement strand
ACACACACACACACACACACACACACACACACACACACACACACACAAGCATCATTGGTTGCTCTTAAACAAAGGGTCTGATTTTTATGCATCTAGGGAGAAATTCAGCCCTGCAGCAAAAGACCTATTGCATCCTCCCAATGGGGCTTGCGGAAGTCTGTTCTGTGTTGAATAGCCCCAGTGCTGGTTTCTTCGTAGTGGTGAGGGGTGAATGTCCTAACCTCATCTCCAATCCCTAGTTCAAAATTTCCTCCAAACAATCCCTCACCCTATCCCTAGCTTCTACTTTTCATGTGGTCTTTATGGATGAAGTGAGGCTTCAATGAGAACTATAAATACTGCTTACCGGATTTTCGAGTGTTTCTCTAGCTCTAATCTCTTACAAGGTGTTTTGTACCGGGGCCCCTATTTCATACCTGGAATGACACTCTGTGTTACAATGCCTTAGCTCTGCTTGCAGGTTAAATCATACAGTTTAGCTGTTTATCATAAATAACTTTAGTGATGATATTTGGTGGATAGTATTGTAAAGTCTCCTGGCCTTCTCAAAAGTATCAAGGGCACAAATGAATCAGCGCCTGCTTGTGTTCTGTATGGTGGTGTCCTCCTATCAATTACCACCTTTTACAATTCCATTAAAAGAATAGGATGAACAGAGCTGTAGTGGGAATTTGCCTGACTTTGTATCTTGTTACTATCGCTGAATGGCGCTCGGGTTCGCTTAAAATTGGATGAACCCATATCACGTTTTTCAGGGATATGGTTTCTGAGTTGCTGAGTGCTTTAAAACTCTTGAATTCACTGGAAGATGAAGGTGCCCGGTTCCTGGGAAAATCAGATCTTATATTTACAATATGAAATCCCTAAGGTTTTCTCTTGGGCTGAAAGGTATCTGTAAATATAACCTCCTCCTACTTTCTGTTAGAACCAAACAGAAAAAGCAGGAATCAACTCGGTGTGCAGCATTCTTGCTAGAGCAGTAAAATGTTCATCAAACTGAACACACTAACCAATTGCATGCAGGATGTTGAGCTTCAACAGATCCGTTCAGTTAAGAAACCGTCCCCAATTTGCATACAGCCTAGTGTCAAGTGGGATAGAGGTAAATTCAGCATATTATTGGCAGCAGGAAAAAGTCCTAGCTT
>NW_020703643.1:0-1145 GCF_002925995.2 Terrapene triunguis | reverse complement strand
ACACACACACACACACACACACACACACACACACACACACACACACAAGCATCATTGGTTGCTCTTAAACAAAGGGTCTGATTTTTATGCATCTAGGGAGAAATTCAGCCCTGCAGCAAAAGACCTATTGCATCCTCCCAATGGGGCTTGCGGAAGTCTGTTCTGTGTTGAATAGCCCCAGTGCTGGTTTCTTCGTAGTGGTGAGGGGTGAATGTCCTAACCTCATCTCCAATCCCTAGTTCAAAATTTCCTCCAAACAATCCCTCACCCTATCCCTAGCTTCTACTTTTCATGTGGTCTTTATGGATGAAGTGAGGCTTCAATGAGAACTATAAATACTGCTTACCGGATTTTCGAGTGTTTCTCTAGCTCTAATCTCTTACAAGGTGTTTTGTACCGGGGCCCCTATTTCATACCTGGAATGACACTCTGTGTTACAATGCCTTAGCTCTGCTTGCAGGTTAAATCATACAGTTTAGCTGTTTATCATAAATAACTTTAGTGATGATATTTGGTGGATAGTATTGTAAAGTCTCCTGGCCTTCTCAAAAGTATCAAGGGCACAAATGAATCAGCGCCTGCTTGTGTTCTGTATGGTGGTGTCCTCCTATCAATTACCACCTTTTACAATTCCATTAAAAGAATAGGATGAACAGAGCTGTAGTGGGAATTTGCCTGACTTTGTATCTTGTTACTATCGCTGAATGGCGCTCGGGTTCGCTTAAAATTGGATGAACCCATATCACGTTTTTCAGGGATATGGTTTCTGAGTTGCTGAGTGCTTTAAAACTCTTGAATTCACTGGAAGATGAAGGTGCCCGGTTCCTGGGAAAATCAGATCTTATATTTACAATATGAAATCCCTAAGGTTTTCTCTTGGGCTGAAAGGTATCTGTAAATATAACCTCCTCCTACTTTCTGTTAGAACCAAACAGAAAAAGCAGGAATCAACTCGGTGTGCAGCATTCTTGCTAGAGCAGTAAAATGTTCATCAAACTGAACACACTAACCAATTGCATGCAGGATGTTGAGCTTCAACAGATCCGTTCAGTTAAGAAACCGTCCCCAATTTGCATACAGCCTAGTGTCAAGTGGGATAGAGGTAAATTCAGCATATTATTGGCAGCAGGAAAAAGTCCTAGCTT
>NW_020703642.1:0-1145 GCF_002925995.2 Terrapene triunguis | reverse complement strand
ACACACACACACACACACACACACACACACACACACACACACACACAAGCATCATTGGTTGCTCTTAAACAAAGGGTCTGATTTTTATGCATCTAGGGAGAAATTCAGCCCTGCAGCAAAAGACCTATTGCATCCTCCCAATGGGGCTTGCGGAAGTCTGTTCTGTGTTGAATAGCCCCAGTGCTGGTTTCTTCGTAGTGGTGAGGGGTGAATGTCCTAACCTCATCTCCAATCCCTAGTTCAAAATTTCCTCCAAACAATCCCTCACCCTATCCCTAGCTTCTACTTTTCATGTGGTCTTTATGGATGAAGTGAGGCTTCAATGAGAACTATAAATACTGCTTACCGGATTTTCGAGTGTTTCTCTAGCTCTAATCTCTTACAAGGTGTTTTGTACCGGGGCCCCTATTTCATACCTGGAATGACACTCTGTGTTACAATGCCTTAGCTCTGCTTGCAGGTTAAATCATACAGTTTAGCTGTTTATCATAAATAACTTTAGTGATGATATTTGGTGGATAGTATTGTAAAGTCTCCTGGCCTTCTCAAAAGTATCAAGGGCACAAATGAATCAGCGCCTGCTTGTGTTCTGTATGGTGGTGTCCTCCTATCAATTACCACCTTTTACAATTCCATTAAAAGAATAGGATGAACAGAGCTGTAGTGGGAATTTGCCTGACTTTGTATCTTGTTACTATCGCTGAATGGCGCTCGGGTTCGCTTAAAATTGGATGAACCCATATCACGTTTTTCAGGGATATGGTTTCTGAGTTGCTGAGTGCTTTAAAACTCTTGAATTCACTGGAAGATGAAGGTGCCCGGTTCCTGGGAAAATCAGATCTTATATTTACAATATGAAATCCCTAAGGTTTTCTCTTGGGCTGAAAGGTATCTGTAAATATAACCTCCTCCTACTTTCTGTTAGAACCAAACAGAAAAAGCAGGAATCAACTCGGTGTGCAGCATTCTTGCTAGAGCAGTAAAATGTTCATCAAACTGAACACACTAACCAATTGCATGCAGGATGTTGAGCTTCAACAGATCCGTTCAGTTAAGAAACCGTCCCCAATTTGCATACAGCCTAGTGTCAAGTGGGATAGAGGTAAATTCAGCATATTATTGGCAGCAGGAAAAAGTCCTAGCTT
>NW_020703641.1:0-1461 GCF_002925995.2 Terrapene triunguis | reverse complement strand
AGGGTACAAGTAGCGCTGATGGGCACAGGTGGGGAGGTAGGTATGGATGGAGCGGGGACAGTGGTGGGTATTGGAGTGGGAGCAGTGGTGGAGAAGGTGGGATGGCAGAGGCTATGTGTGGGGTAGCAGGCACAGGTGGGATGGTGGTGGGCACCAGTGAGGATGGTGCGGGTAGCTGTGAGGAGGTGGAGAAGGGTCCTGGGAGGCACTCGGAGTTCCTCCAGGCAAAGCATGGATTGTTTTCAGCTGAGTTGAGCTCTGGGGGAAGGTGCCAGACGGACAGCTCTGGAGACAGGAGCCCGCTGGGTGGCCCAGAGCAGGTCCAGCCTAGACAGCAGCAGAGGATGTTTCTCCCAAACCTGGGCCCACCTGTAAAGGTGAATAGTCCCTGGGTGTGCGCCCCAGTCGCTCAAATCATGATAGAGATTTTACTGATGTTCAAACCTGCCCACGGGAATGAGGCTGAGATCCACCAAACTCATCTCACATGTGCTACATGCTCATTGCCAACTCGGGCTAGATTCTGACTGGCACCTACAAGTGAACGGTTCTTTGCCTCTTCCCTGCCTCCGGGCCCCTCGTTTCCTCAGGGAAATGCTGCTGGATGCTCTGGTTTGCTCTGCACTCACATGAACATCCCGGCTCACAGCAAAGGCCACGTTCCATTGCATCAGGTGATGTCTTCGGCAGGTTTTATTGTCTAAGCTTCCTTGAAGGCAGGTTCTGAACTTATTTTGTGAATGATTTTCCTTTAAATAAACACACGGGGGAGACCAGGGGGTTCTCTGCTCTCTCAAAGGATCAGGAGTTATTCCAGCCTCTGCATTCCGATGTTCGAGGCATTTAAATAAAAATATTGTGTCATTTTTCAAACGCTTCTCTCCAAAGCGTCCTGACGCCTTTACATTACGCTGAGACTTCAGAGACTTTGAAGGAGCGCTTTGAAATGGAATACAGTTCTGCTGTAGAGAGGCTTTCGAAATCCCTACGCAGGCGTTGTTGTGTCTGCGAGGGACACTCACCCTGAGATCTCAACGCACGTGCCCACAGCTGCTGCCCTTGTGAACACTCTGACATACACACGCACCCTGCTCACACACCCGTTCCTCACAGACTCACCTCAGACACACCCACACCCCTGCACACACTCACCTTCTCAGATAAACATGAACCCCCCCTGCACATTCACACACACACCTTCTTGGGCATACACTTCACACCCTCTCCAACTCTCTCTCCTCCCCTCTGTACTTTCTCCTCATACTCGCCTGCTCACGA
Organism: Terrapene triunguis; assembly: GCF_002925995.2. Classification (NCBI taxonomy): domain Eukaryota; kingdom Metazoa; phylum Chordata; order Testudines; family Emydidae; genus Terrapene; species Terrapene triunguis. Next base: position 183 of record NW_020703641.1, on the reverse strand, counting down.
GCAGTCCGACGTCCTCTTGCTCTCACGCTCATTCTTACGCCGTGATGTAGACAGACACACGCCCGTGTCTCGCACACACTCACCGCACTCGGACACTCCTGCTCGTCTTTGCACCGACAGCAGCACGCACCTCTCTCTCTCTCTCTCTCTCACGTACACCCTCCCCTCTGCCTTGCCCACACA
>NW_020703640.1:0-1613 GCF_002925995.2 Terrapene triunguis | reverse complement strand
CACAGGTGGGGAGGTAGGTATGGACGGAGTGGGGACAGTGGTGGGTATTGGAGTGGGAGCAGTGGTGGAGAAGGTGGGATGGCAGAGGCTATGTGTGGGGTAGCAGGCACAGGTGGGATGGTGGTGGTCACCAGTGAGGATGGTGCGGGTAGCTGTGAGGAGGTGGAGAAGGGTCCTGGGTCCTGGCACTCGGAGTTCCTCCAGGCAAAGCATGGATTGTTTTCAGCTGAGTTGAGCTCTGGGGGAAGGTGCCAGACGGACAGCTCTGGAGACAGGAGCCCGCTGGGTGGCCCAGAGCAGGTCCAGCCTAGACAGCAGCAGAGGATGTTTCTCCCAAACCTGGGCCCACCTGTAAAGGTGAATAGTCCCTGGGTGTGCGCCCCAGTCGCTCAAATCATGATAGAGATTTTACTGATGTTCAAACCTGCCCACGGGAATGAGGCTGAGATCCACTAAACTCATCTCACATGTGCTCCATGCTCATTGCCAACTCGGGCTAGATTCTGACTGGCCCCTACAAGTGAACGGTTCTTTGCCTCTTCCCAGCCTCCGGGCCCCCCGTTTCCCCAGGGAAATGCTGCTGGATGCTCTGGTTTGCTCTGCACTCACATGAACATACCGGCTCACAGCAAAGGCCACGTTCCATTGCATCAGGTGATGTCTTCGGCAGGTTTTATTGTCTAAGCTTCCTTGAAGGCAGGTTCTGAACTTATTTTGTGAATGATTTTCCTTTAAATAAACACACGGAGGAGACCAGGGGGTTCTCTGCTCTCTCAAAGGATCAGGAGTTATTCCAGCCTCTGCATTCCGATGTTTGAGGCATTTAAATAAAAATATTGTGTCATTTTTCAAACGCTTCTCTCCAAAGCGTCCTGCCGCCTTTACATTACGCTGAGACTTCAGAGACTTTGAAGGAGCACTTTGAAATGGAATACAGTTCTGCTGTAAAGAGGCTTTCGAAATCCCTACGCAGGCGTTGTTGTGTCTGCGAGGGACACTCACCCTGAGATCTCAACGCACGCGCCCACAGCTGCTGCCCTTGTGAACACTCTGACATACACACGCACCCTGCTCACACACCCGTTCCTCACAGACTCACCTCAGACACACCCACACCCCTGCACACACTCACCTTCTCAGATAAACATGCACCCCCCCCTACACATTCACACACACACCTTCTTGGGCATACACTTCACACCCTCTCCAACTCTCTCTCCTTCCTTCTGTACTTTCTCCTCACACTCGCCTGCTCACGAACAGTCCGACGTCCTCTTGCTCTCACACTCATTCTTACGCCGCGATGCAGACAGACACGCCCGTGTCTCGCACACACTCACCTCACTCGAGTATCAGGAGGTAGCCGTGTTAGTCTGTATCTACAAAAACAACAAGGAGTCTGGTGGCACCTTAAAGACTAACAGATTTATTTGGGCATAAGCTTTCGTGGGTAAAAACCTCACTTCTTCGGATGCATAGAGTGAAAGTTACAGATACAGGCATTATATACTGACACATGGAGAGCAGGACACTCCTGCTCCTCTTTGCACCGACAGCGGCATGCACCTCTCTCTCTCTCTCACGTACACCCTCCCCTCTGCCTTGCCCACACA
>NW_020703639.1:0-1777 GCF_002925995.2 Terrapene triunguis | reverse complement strand
CTAATTCCTCTTCGTTCAGAATATACTCTTACATGTACCGCACCTACTGTTTGTGTGCTTTTTATACAAAAATACATTATTCTTGTTCAATTCCTGTTTTGTGTATTTGCATTCCAGGAATGTATCTACTTTATTCCTCCATTTTCAGTATTTGAGTGTTAAATTCAGCTTTTCTCATGGACCTGTGACAGCAATAAGCCTGCCACATCATGAAATGAGCATCCCAGTCCTTATAAATGCCATAAGCTCTCCTCTTCCATCAAATAGCCCCATACTAATTAACTGAGCCTTTCTTCCCACATCTACTCAGAGGCTTCTTAGCATAAGATTGCAAAATAACCATATTAGGCCAAATCCTGCTTATCTTACTTCACTGGGATTTTTGCCTGCATCAGGACTGTAGGGTAGGGGTCTTAACATCATGGGAAGAGAAAGCATGGAGGACTCAATATACAAGTGAACATATAATGTTATTAGCACATAGGAGTTCCTCAATAAGTGTTACTCCACAGCAGGAAATGAGCTTACTTGCCTAATCATTTACAAAGTGAGAAGTGATTGCTTCCTGGCTAGGTTTTTGCATTTTTAGTGTATGTTTGTACTTGAACATAAATTGTCTGGGTTAAAGAAATACTACTACCAATTTCATCAAGGGTAGAAGGGAGTGAAATGAAACACCATTATCCAGTGGGATTTTCCGCCCCTACCTCACCTTTATCTCTTCACTTGCTTAATTTTTAAACAATTAGGTTGTCTTCCAAAGCATCAATATCTGAAATGCAAAGAACATCAGAACTAGATACTCCAGGCCAAACTCAGCCCTGAAAAATGTGTATGGACCTCAGTGGGACCCATTAGTACACACCTAAAGGCAGAACTGGCCCTTTAATAACATAAAATACCTTGGGAAGGAGGAAAAGCCATCTGGTCCCAGCCGCCTATTTTAATTTTACTTTCCTGCTTTTCCACCATTGCCCTCACTCTCCTTCTTGAGAAGGAAGACCAGGCACTGATGTATGTTATTATCCATTTAGCTCAATTTACAGACACCACCAACTCCGACACACACAGAAATCTGAGGCTGACCACCCCTTCTCTGTCACTCGCCCTGATGCATGGCTCAAACAGGAAATCAAAAGGACATAAATAGATTTCCACTCCCAATCACTGCCTTCCTGAAACAGGTTCACCTCACGTTTTCCTGGACCCGCTGAATATATTAAGCACCAAGGAAGACAATTCATTGCAGGTACCACATAGCTGTTCCAGCAGCCTCAGCTCAGAATCTAATTGCTTTTCTGGGTCTATGTCTTGACTTTAAGGTAACGTTTATGGACTGATGTCACTGCTGGTGTAAGTGAGCATGTTTCATTGAATGTGGCCCACTGGCTTTATGTTAAATTTGCATTTTTAAAGGTATAGTACCTTGATAGAAATTGCACTGATACTGATGTTTTAATTGGAGACGGAAGCTCCAATTTTTGGACAAAATTCTTGGGCAAAAGTCTCAGTGCTCAGTGAGAATTTTACCCGAATAGATCCTATTCACTTGAATCATTGGTTATTGGTGAGTAACTGTTGACTTCTATGGACTTTCTCTTGAAAAGCAAATGAAATCAGAATCAGGCCCACTGACTTCAATGGGACTACTCATGTGAGTTAGGAGAGCAGAAGCTGGACTCAAATGAACACAGATAACTCCCACTGGCATTTTGGGAGAAGAACAGACTCGTGTTCTTTTGAAATTAATAAGCAATACATTTTTATATTCCTCATT
>NW_020703638.1:0-1848 GCF_002925995.2 Terrapene triunguis | reverse complement strand
CTAATTCCTCTTCGTTCAGAATATACTCTTACATGTACCGCACCTACCGTTTGTGTGCTTTTTATACAAAAATACGCAAAACAGGAATTGAACAAGAATAATGTATTTGCATTCCAGGAATGTATCTACTTTATTCCTCCATTTTCAGTATTTGAGTGTTAAATTCAGCTTTTCTCATGGACCTGTGACAGCAATAAGCCTGCCACATCATGAAATGAGCATCCCAGTCCTTATAAATGCCATAAGCTCTCCTCTTCCATCAAATAGCCCCATACTAATTAACTGAGCCTTTCTTCCCACATCTACTCAGAGGCTTCTTAGCATAAGATTGCAAAATAACCAGATTAGGCCAAATCCTGCTTATTTTACTTCACTGGGATTTTTGCCTGCATCAGGACTGTAGGGTAGGGGTCTTAACATCATGGGAAGAGAAAGCATGGAGGACTCAATATACAAGTGTACATATAATGTTATTAGCACATAGGAGTTCCTCAATAAGTGTTACTCCACAGCAGGAAATGAGCTTACTTGCCTAATCATTTACAAAGTGAGAAGTGATTGCTTCCTGGCTAGGTTTTTGCATTTTTAGTGTATGTTTGTACTTGAACATAAATTGTCTGGGTTAAAGAAATACTACTACCAATTTCATCAGGGGTAGAAGGGAGTGAAATGAAACACCATTATCCAGTGGGATTTTCCGCCCCTACCTCACCTTTATCTCTTCACTTGCTTAATTTTTAAACAATTAGGTTGTCTTCCAAAGCATCAATATCTGAAATGCAAAGAACATCAGAACTAGATACTCCAGGCCAAACTCAGCCCTGAAAAATGTGTATGGACCTCAGTGGGACCCATTAGTACACACCTAAAGGCAGAACTGGCCCTTTAATAACATAAAATACCTTGGGAAGGAGGAAAAGCCATCTGGTCCCAGCCGCCTATTTTAATTTTACTTTCCTGCTTTTCCACCATTGCCCTCACTCACCTTCTTGAGAAGGAAGACCAGGCACTGATGTATGTTATTATCCATTTAGCTCAATTTACAGACACCACCAACTCCGACACACACAGAAATCTGAGGCTGACCATCCCTTCTCTGTCACTCGCCCTGATGCATGGCTCAAACAGGAAATCAAAAGGACATACATAGATTTCCACTCCCAATCACTGCCTTCCTGAAACAGGTTCACCTCACATTTTCCTGGACCTGCTGAATATATTAAGCACCAAGGAAGACAATTCATTGCAGGTACCACATAGCTGTTCCAGCAGCCTCAGCTCAGAATCTAGTTGCTTTTCTGGGTCTTTGTCTTGACTTTAAGGTAATGTTTATGGACTGATGTCACTGCTGGTGTAAGTGAGCATGTTTCATTGAATGTGGCTGTGACGGGTTGGATCACAGAAACCCCCTTGGGAGCTGCCACTCGATGTGCCAAGACTACCCCTGCTTCTGTTTTCCCTGCCAGCTCAGGACTCCAGCACCCTGTCTTGCTAAATTAGACACTCCAGTCCACTTCAACACAGACCCAGGGTCTGAATCACTTGTCCCAAAGCTGCAAGTTTACCTAAAAACAGCTCACAGGAGTGTGCTTGTCTTTAGCACTCAGATGCCCAACTCTCAATGGGGTCTAAACCCAGATAAATCCGTTTTACCCTGCATAAAGCTTATGCAGGGCAAACTCATAAATTGTTCGCCCTCTATAACACTGATAGAGAGATATGCACAGTTGTTTGCTCCCCCAGGTATTAATACATACTCTGAGTAAATTACTAAATAAAAAGTGATTTTATTAAATACAGACAGTAGGATTTAAGTGGTTCAAAGTAGTAACAGACAGAACAAAGTAA
>NW_020703637.1:0-1206 GCF_002925995.2 Terrapene triunguis | reverse complement strand
TTACTTTGTTCTGTCTGTTACTACTTTGAACCACTTAAATCCTACTGTCTGTATTTAATAAAATCACTTTTTATTTAGTAATTTACTCAGAGTATGTATTAATACCTGGGGGAGCAAACAACTGTGCATATCTCTCTATCAGTGTTATAGAGGGCGAACAATTTATGAGTTTGCCCTGCATAAGCTTTATGCAGGGTAAAACGGATTTATCTGGGTTTAGACCCCATTGGGAGTTGGGCATCTGAGTGCTAGAGACAAGCACACTCCTGTGAGCTGTTTTTAGGTAAACTTGCAGCTTCGGGACAAGGGATTCAGACCCTGGGCCTGTGTTGGAGCCGGACAGGAGTGTCTGGCTCAGCAAGACAGGGTGCTGGAATCCTGAGCTGGCAGGGAAAACAGAAGCAGGGGTAGTCTTGGCACATCAGGTGGCAGCTCCCAAGGGGGTTTCTGTGATCCAACCCGTCACAGAGTGGCCAGGATAGATGCTGCTAATTTATTTTTTAAGGATTTGATGGCTTGAATGATCTCTTCCTTAGTTGCAGTGTCTGTGTTGATATCAAGATCTTCTTCTGCTTCCTAGATGTTTGCTTCCTCTTTATGTGGTTCCCTCTTCAGCAATTCTTTGAAATGTTCTGTCCAGTGCACATCTTGTTCTTTTTCGGTTGTTAGTAGGTGTCCTTGTTTGTTCCTGATAAGAGTGTTTGTTGGTGTATGCCGTTTAGCACTGATAAGCCGTGTCATTTTGTAGACTTACTAATATTACTATAAATTGAGATTCAGAGGGCAGTTCAATTAAAGTCTACTAGTTCTAGGGTTTTATAATCCCTCCATACAAATATTCCTTCCGGACTGAAACTTGGCATATGAGGATCTTAGACTAAAGGAAAAATTATCACTATATTTGAAGGGGGGAAGTGGATGGGTCCTGTTTTTATTATTAGTCAGTGATCTAAATGTAACTTTTTAAACTAACCCCTCTAAATAATCCCAGAGGACTCCAGTTCCATTTTGTCCAACCTTTAAAGACTTTCTGTTCTAGGCAGTGTGATTGCTTATTATTATTATTTGCTGGTCCCTGCAGTGGCCTCTTAAGACAGGTTTCACTGTTCACACACACACAGGAGAATGAAAAATATTTTTAACTAGTCAGGGCTCTAACTGATGGAAGCTGTGTGCACTGCACATCAATTAACCATGTGCAATTCT
>NW_020703636.1:0-1150 GCF_002925995.2 Terrapene triunguis | reverse complement strand
CAGTAGGATTTAAGTGGTTCAAAGTAGTAACAGACAGAACAAAGTAAATTACATGCAAAATAAAATAGAATCTGCAAATCTATGCCTAATCAAACTAAATACAGATAATCTCACCCTCAGAGATGCTTCAGTAAGTTTTTCTCAGACTGGACACCTTCCAGGCCTGGGCACAATTCTTTCCCCTGGTACAGCTCTTGTTCCAGCTTAGGTGTTATCTAAGGGATTCTCCATGATGGCTCCTCTCCCTCTCTGTTCTCTTCCACCCCTTTATATATCTTTTGCATAAGGCGGGAACTCTTTGTCCCTCTGTGTTTTCACCCCCCCTCACTGGAAAAGCACCAGGTTAAAGATGGATTCCAGTTCAGGTGACATGATCACATGTCACTGCAAGACTTCATTACTCACTTGCCAGCACACACATATACAGGAAGACTCACAGGTAAACACAGTCATCTGCAGACAATGGTCCTTGTTAATGGGAGTCATTAAGATTCCAAACCATCATTAATGGCCCACACTTTACATAATTACAATAGGCCCTCAGAGTTATGTTTTATATTTCTAGTTTTAGATACAAGAGTGGTACATTTATACAAATCAGATGAACATACTCAGTAGATTATGCACTTTGTAATGATACCTTACAAGAGACCTTTTGCACGAAGCATATCCCAGTTGCATTATAGTCACTTATCAAATTTTTATAAAACTATCCCAGTTACATTATATTCACTTATATTTTTATAAAACCATGTAGACTGCACAACGTCACAGTGGCCCACTGGCCTTATGTTAAATTTGCATTTTTAAAGGTATAGCACCTTGATAGAAATTGCACTGATACTGATGTTTTAATTGGAGACGGAAGCTCCAATTCTTGGACAAAATTCTTGGGCAAAAGTCTCAGTGCCCAGCGAGAATTTTACCCGAATAGATCCTATTCACTTGAATCATTGGTTATTAGTGAGTAACTCTGTTGCCTTCTATGGACAGAATCAGGCCCACTGACTTCAATGGGACTACTCATGTGAGTTAAGAGAGCAGAAGCTGGACTCAAATGAACACAGATAACTCCCACTGGCATTTTGGGAGAAGAACAGACCCGTGTTCTTTTGAAATTAATAAGCAATACATTTTTATATTCCTCATT
>NW_020703635.1:0-2849 GCF_002925995.2 Terrapene triunguis | reverse complement strand
CGTGTTCTTTTGAAATTAATAAGCAATACATTTTTATATTCCTCATTTCAGAGCACAGTTGATATGTCAAACATAACTAACCAGTATTTTTTTCTTTTTCTTTTTCTTTTTTTACAAAATGATAAAATCTAATTTGAGCTATGTTTCTTCATGGAGTCCAAAAGCAAGTTAAAAATCACATCAACAACAATAAATCTTAAACTGAATACATAGAATTTGTGACTATTTTGTAAGTTTATTTCTTTCTGCCTCCCCAGATGCAAAAGTTCTGACTTACCAGAACAGACCATTAGGCTTGCCACATGGTGGCACTAACCTCCAGTGAAAAAAACAGTTTTTGTTCACATGTTCAAAGAGGTTCAAATAACTTGCAAACGGTAAAGGTAGATAATATGGTTTAAATTACACAGCAAATGAACTCGGATTATCTTTTAAAACGATACATAAAGTACTTTTTACAAAAAACCCCAAAACAATTATCTCCTTATAGTACAAGATACAAATGCTCCACTATTAGAAGGATCTATCCTCATGGGAAGTGAGATCTTCTTTCTACAGAGATGGCTTACCTCTTGTCATGATGGAGAAAGAGTTAGCCCAGTGAGTGGATTCACAGGGACACCAACACCTTGAAATCTAACCAATTAAAAATTAAAAGTGTATCAGCTATTGTATCCCCCTGTAAAGTTTTGGAACTTTACAATCATATTTTTCTGAGGGGGGGGGGGGCGCTTTCAGCTAGAAATGGGATTTTGAAGTGGTGATGTCCCTTTAATACCAACATGACCCCAACATCAGTCAAAGTGAGTACATGATTGTGCTTTGTATAGTTTTAATAGCTTTAATGTGAAAGATACTGCATCAATCACCACAAGAGGATTTACAGCCAGTTACAAAATAGGATCGCATAAATCAGAGGTGGAAATGATCTACTAAGTCATCAAATCCATCACCCTGCAAAGGCAAAATATAGTCCCCTGACAGCGGGGGGAAATGGGAAAGAGAGAGATCCTTATAGAAGATTAATTTTATTCAAATCTATAGGATTAAATGAACGATAACCACATCTTTGCCCTACTGACAATACACTGCTGTAATAGTCTAAGGGAAGTACCCTGTCAAACCACCCTATATATGCAAGTGGCTACATATTTTTTTTAAAGTGTGATGTGAGGTCAGTGTATATGGAATTATGGCTTAGGAGTTATGTTCTAGTTACTAAGGTCTGTACAGGCTAGCAAAAGGGTATACTTTGGACCCAGTCCTGCAGTGGAAGTCTTCGTGAGTAGTCCAATTCCAGTCATTAGTCAATAGAATAAGTTAAGCCACTGTCTGCAGGAACAAGACCTTAAGGAGATACTCAGTGAGCAGCAATAATAGCAGCAGAGGTACAGCACAGTAGATAGCAGCAGGGTACCCATCATGTTGTAAGATTTTAAAATGCATTGTTTTACTGTGTCCAGCGTAGCTACCTATTTTAGGGTTTTCAGTAGCTCCCGTCATCAAAATATTGATTAACTGAATCACTTGCTCCTTCCTTTTGTTTAACTTCCATATTAATTTATTGATTAACATGCTTTACTAATCAGCATCAGCATCATGTTCCTATTACACCTCTGGCGTTTAAGGCAGTGATGAAGCTCCTCCACTCCTGTCTGTTTCTGGCAAGTCTTTCAATAGTTTCCCAGCTGTGCCCCAGGTTTTTCAGCTCAGCTTCCACAGCTCTTCGCCATGTTGTTTTCGGGCGGCCTCGTTTTCACTTGCAGGTGTCCATCTTATTGCTACTCTGGTGATGGAATCAGTTTCCATCCGAAGCACATGACTGATCCATCTCCAACGCCTCTGGGCAATGATGGTGCTCAGATCTTCATTGCTGCACTGTGTCAATAGATCTTGGTTTGAGATTGTTCTGGGCCAAAAGATATGGAGGATTTTTCTGAGGCAGGTTATATGGAGTAAAGACAGTTTGGACATGTCACGCTCTCATTCCCCACTATAAAGTAGTGTTGAAAGTATGCAGCTCTGATCATTCTTGAGTTTGATTTTGGTGTTGCATTTTGATGATTTCCAGACTGTATTTAAGCTCTTGAAGGTGTTCTTGGCTTTATTGATTTTGTTCCAGATGTCCTGGCTTGTTCCACTGTCCTGGCTGATGGTGGTGCCCAAGTATGTGACTGTTTCTACATTGGCGAGAATATAACCCTCTATCCGTACTGGTGATGGTGAGGCAATATTAAAGGTCATGATATCTGTCTTATTGCAATTGATTTTCAGTCCAATTTGCTGGCTGAATGCATTGAGTCAAGTTGTTTTTTCTTGTATATGGTGTTGGGTATATGATAGGAGAGCAACATCATCTGTGAAGTCTAGGTCTTCAAGGGATGAGAAGAGTGTCCATTTAATGCCTCTTGGCATGTCTTCTGTTGTACGCCACATTACCTAGTCGATGGCAATGTTGAAGAGGATTGCAGACATGACACACCCCGACGTACTCCTGTTTTTGACTTCAAAACTGAGCCCACTATGATCAACACTGCAGGTAAAGCTGAAATAGAAGCTTTTGATGACATTGATTATATGGAAAGGAATTCCATATGCCCACAGAATGCTCCAAAGGCTGGTCTTGTGAATGCTATCAAAAGCCTTCTCAAAGTCTATGAAACTCATGTTGAGTTGTCATTGCCATTCTAAGCACTGTTCTATTATGTTTCGTAGAATGAAGATCTGGTCTGTGTATCCACGACCTTTCCGAAAACCAGCTTGCTTTTTTCTGGGAACTCTATCAACTGCCTCTGATATACGCTGGACTATGATCTTACACAATACTTTGCTTGGCACAGATAAAAGTG
>NW_020703634.1:0-4845 GCF_002925995.2 Terrapene triunguis | reverse complement strand
CAGTAGGATTTAAGTGGTTCAAAGTAGTAACAGACAGAACAAAGTAAGTCACAAGCAAAATAAAATAAAATGCGCAAATCTATGCCTAATCAAACTAAATACAGATAAGTTCCTCACCAGTTCCAGAATGCTCCCTTTTACAGGCTAATCTCCCTTTAGCCTGGGTCCAGCAATCTCTCACACCCCTGTAGTTACTGTCTTTTGTTTCAGTTTCCTTCAAGTATCCTGGGGGGGTGGAGAGGCTCCTTCTTTAGCCAGCTGAAGACAAAATGGAGGGGTCTCCCCCAGGGTTAAATAGACTCTCTCTTGTGGGAGGAGACCCCCCTCCTCCCTCCTATGCAAAGTCCAGCTCCAAGATGGAGTTCTGGAGTCACCTGGGCAAGTCACATGTCCCTGCATGACTCAGTCTTTACAGGCTGAAGCCATTGCCCACATGGAATCTTGCATGTCTCTAGGAAGACTTCTTATGTGGATTGGAGCATTCCAAGATGCATTGTTCCCCAAGTGTTTCCTGATCAGGTACTTAACCTGGCGAATTCCTTCCTAAAGAAGCTGACCAAATGCCTCCCAAAGCTTACTTAGAAACCAAGCAAGCATACAGCCCATATTCTTAACCTCAAGTAGAAAATGATATATATATGTACAAATAGGATGAATAGATATAGTAGACCATAACCTTTACGGAGATATGTTACCTGGCACGGGCAGCACCAAACATATTCCAGTTATGTCATACATACATTTATAAGCACCCCCTCCCCATAAAGCCTTATGGGGTACACTGTCACACACTCTATTTACATCAGTCTGGGAAAGGAAAAAAGTGCCAGATGAGTGGAACAATGGAGTTGTAGTGAAGATACCAAAGAAAGCAACTCTCAGTGATTGTAATAACTGGTGTGGTATCGCACTTTTATCTGTGCCAAGCAAAGTATTGTGTAAGATCATAGTCCAGCGTATATCAGAGGCAGTTGATAGAGTTCCCAGAAAAAAGCAAGCTGGTTTTCGGAAAGGTCGTGGATACACAGACCAGATCTTCATTCTACGAAACATAATAGAACAGTGCTTAGAATGGCAATGACAACTCAACATGAGTTTCATAGACTTTGAGAAGGCTTTTGATAGCATTCACAAGACCAGCCTTTGGAGCATTCTGTGGGCATATGGAATTCCTTTCCATATAATCAATGTCATCAAAAGCTTCTATTTCAGCTTTACCTGCAGTGTTGATCATAGTGGGCTCAGTTTTGAAGTCAAAAACAGGAGTACGTCGGGGTGTGTCATGTCTGCAATCCTCTTCAACATTGCCATCGACTAGGTAATGTGGCGTACAACAGAAGACATGCCAAGAGGCATTAAATGGACACTCTTCTCATCCCTTGAAGACCTAGACTTCACAGATGATGTTGCTCTCCTATCATATACCCAACACCATATACAAGAAAAAACAACTTGACTCAATGCATTCAGCCAGCAAATTGGACTGAAAATCAATTGCAATAAGACAGATATCATGACCTTTAATATTGCCTCACCATCACCAGTACGGATAGAGGGTTATATTCTCGCCAATGTAGAAACAGTCACATACTTGGGCACCACCATCAGCCAGGACAGTGGAACAAGCCAGGACATCTGGAACAAAATCAATAAAGCCAAGAACACCTTCAAGAGCTTAAATACAGTCTGGAAATCATCAAAATGCAACACCAAAATCAAACTCAAGAATGATCAGAGCTGCATACTTTCAACACTACTTTATAGTGGGGAATGAGAGCGTGACATGTCCAAACTGTCTTTACTCCATATAACCTGCCTCAGAAAAATCCTCCATATCTTTTGGCCCAGAACAATCTCAAACCAAGATCTATTGACACAGTGCAGCAATGAAGATCTGAGCACCATCATTGCCCAGAGGCGTTGGAGATGGATCAGTCATGTGCTTCGGATGGAAACTGATTCCATCACCAGAGTAGCAATAAGATGGACACCTGCAAGTGAAAACGAGGCCGCCCGAAAACAACATGGCGAAGAGCTGTGGAAGCTGAGCTGAAAAACCTGGGGCACAGCTGGGAAACTATTGAAAGACTTGCCAGAAACAGACAGGAGTGGAGGAGCTTCATCACTGCCTTAAACGCCAGAGGTGTAATAGGAACATGATGCTGATGCTGATTAGTAAAGCATGTTAATCAATAAATTAATATGGAAGTTAAACAAAAGGAAGGAGCAAGTGATTCAGTTAATCAATATTTTGATGACGGGAGCTACTGAAAACCCTAAAATAGGTAGCTACGCTGGACACAGTAAAACAATGCATTTTAAAATCTTACAACATGATGGGTACCCTGCTGCTATCTACTGTGCTGTACCTCTGCTGCTATTATTGCTGCTCACTGAGTATCTCCTTAAGGTCTTGTTCCTGCAGACAGTGGCTTAACTTATTCTATTGACTAATGACTGGAATTGGACTACTCACGAAGACTTCCACTGCAGGACTGGGTCCAAAGTATACCCTTTTGCTAGCCTGTACAGACCTTAGTAACTAGAACATAACTCCTAAGCCATAATTCCATATACACTGACCTCACATCACACTTTAAAAAAAATATGTAGCCACTTGCATATATAGGGTGGTTTGACAGGGTACTTCCCTTAGACTATTACAGCAGTGTATTGTCAGTAGGGCAAAGATGTGGTTATCGTTCATTTAATCCTATAGATTTGAATAAAATTAATCTTCTATAAGGATCTCTCTCTTTCCCATTTCCCCCCGCTGTCAGGGGACTATATTTTGCCTTTGCAGGGTGATGGATTTGATGACTTAGTAGATCATTTCCACCTCTGATTTATGCGATCCTATTTTGTAACTGGCTGTAAATCCTCTTGTGGTGATTGATGCAGTATCTTTCACATTAAAGCTATTAAAACTATACAAAGCACAATCATGTACTCACTTTGACTGATGTTGGGGTCATGTTGGTATTAAAGGGACATCACCACTTCAAAATCCCATTTCTAGCTGAAAGCGCCCCCCCCCCCCTCAGAAAAATATGATTGTAAAGTTCCAAAACTTTACAGGGGGATACAATAGCTGATACACTTTTAATTTTTAATTGGTTAGATTTCAAGGTGTTGGTGTCCCTGTGAATCCACTCACTGGGCTAACTCTTTCTCCATCATGACAAGAGGTAAGCCATCTCTGTAGAAAGAAGATCTCACTTCCCATGAGGATAGATCCTTCTAATAGTGGAGCATTTGTATCTTGTACTATAAGGAGATAATTGTTTTGGGGTTTTTTGTAAAAAGTACTTTATGTATCGTTTTAAAAGATAATCCGAGTTCATTTGCTGTGTAATTTAAACCATATTATCTACCTTTACCGTTTGCAAGTTATTTGAACCTCTTTGAACATGTGAACAAAAACTGTTTTTTTCACTGGAGGTTAGTGCCACCATGTGGCAAGCCTAATGGTCTGTTCTGGTAAGTCAGAACTTTTGCATCTGGGGAGGCAGAAAGAAATAAACTTACAAAATAGTCACAAATTCTATGTATTCAGTTTAAGATTTATTGTTGTTGATGTGATTTTTAACTTGCTTTTGGACTCCATGAAGAAACATAGCTCAAATTAGATTTTATCATTTTGTAAAAAAAGAAAAAGAAAAAGAAAAAAATACTGGTTAGTTATGTTTGACATATCAACTGTGCTCTGAAATGAGGAATATAAAAATGTATTGCTTATTAATTTCAAAAGAACACGGGTCTGTTCTTCTCCCAAAATGCCAGTGGGAGTTATCTGTGTTCATTTGAGTCCAGCTTCTGCTCTCTTAACTCACATGAGTAGTCCCATTGAAGTCAGTGGGCCTGATTCTGTCCATAGAAGGCAACAGAGTTACTCACTAATAACCAATGATTCAAGTGAATAGGATCTATTCGGGTAAAATTCTCGCTGGGCACTGAGACTTTTGCCCAAGAATTTTGTCCAAGAATTGGAGCTTCCGTCTCCAATTAAAACATCAGTATCAGTGCAATTTCTATCAAGGTGCTATACCTTTAAAAATGCAAATTTAACATAAGGCCAGTGGGCCACTGTGACGTTGTGCAGTCTACATGGTTTTATAAAAATATAAGTGAATATAATGTAACTGGGATAGTTTTATAAAAATTTGATAAGTGACTATAATGCAACTGGGATATGCTTCGTGCAAAAGGTCTCTTGTAAGGTATCATTACAAAGTGCATAATCTACTGAGTATGTTCATCTGATTTGTATAAATGTACCACTCTTGTATCTAAAACTAGAAATATAAAATGTAACTCTGAGGGCCTATTGTAATTATGTAAAGTGTGGGCCATTAATGATGGTTTGGAATCTTGATGACTCCCATTGTCTGCAGATGGCTGTTTACCTGTGAGTCTCCCTGTATATGTGTGTGCTGGCAAGTGAGTAATGAAGTCTTGCAGTGACATGTGATCATGTCACCTGAACTGGAATCCATCTTTAACCTGGTGCTTTTCCAGTGAGGGGGGGTGAAAACACAGAGGGACAAAGAGTTCCCGCCTTATGCAAAAGATATATAAAGGGGTGGAAGAGAACAGAGAGGGAGAGGAGCCATCATGGAGAATCCCTTAGATAACACCTAAGCTGGAACAAGAGCTGTACCAGGGGAAAGAATTGTGCCCAGGCCTGGAAGGTGTCCAGTCTGAGAAAAACTTACTGAAGCATCTCTGAGGGTGAGATTATCTGTATTTAGTTTGATTAGGCATAGATTTGCAGATTCTATTTTATTTTGCATGTAATTTACTTTGTTCTGTCTGTTACTACTTTGAACCACTTAAATCCTACTG
>NW_020703633.1:0-1282 GCF_002925995.2 Terrapene triunguis | reverse complement strand
TGACACTATAACCATGGTATTTTATAACTCTTCAGCTGGTACCAGCTCTTCTGATGTTCTGGTTCAGAGCCTGAAAGATAAAAGCTTGGAAACAAATTAGCACAGTGCTTCCACCATGGCAGAACCTGCTTAGTTTCTGCCACAGTGTGTTTGGTACTTGGGGCTGCATAAATGCTAATTAAATGATGCATTTCTTGTGAGTGTAAATCCTCCCTTTCTCTCAGTAAAAGGGCGTTAACACTTCATCTAGAAAAAAAATTTATGTTTTAAAATCTCTAGCCATTTTGCCATAGCCTGGAGATCTGAGGCAGAAGCAGGCACTGTTGTTAACTGTTTCAATGGCATTTTGGCCCTGGGAGGAGGAATTTACCCAAATATTTTAAATATCCCCCTTCCCAATCTCCAGAGGGGTCCCAAAGGTCTGCCCCCTTCTGGGGTCTCAAATGTTTTTTCTCCTGATGTTACTGCTGCTGTAAGATTTGAGAGTGCTGTTTTAACTCTCTGTACCTAACCTGTTTTTCAGTTTCTTTATTTTTTTGCTTGCCTGGGCCCGATCCTGCTTTTTCCAATAAACAGGTCCTTTCCATGGGTACAAGCTTTTTCCACTACCAATTTAGCAAGGAGGGTGGGCTTTTTAACTAGCCCCCACCCTTCCTGGTCCCGTTCCTTAAACATTTTCTTCAAAATTGTGAAATTACCACAATATTACTTACAAAAAAACAAAACAAACAAACAAACATAAACCACACTGCACTGCCCAAACTCCTATATCCTTCAGAGTTTGATTTAACAGAACAAGATCTGTATCTTATGTTTTTAACCCACTCTGGGCCAGAGGGAGAGACGCTAAGCCTCCCTCTGTATTACTCGGTCTGCTACCACCGAGGGTTCATACACCAATTATACAAATCCTTCCCCGGATCAGAGTGAGAAACACTAAGTTCTCCTCTTTAGCTCAGTCTTGCTACGGCTGAGGGTGTATGTACCTCTATAACACAATTTAAACCTAAACTCCTATATCCTTCAGAGTTGGGTTAATCCTTCCCCGGATTATGTACCTTTATAACACAATTTAAACCTAAACTCCTATATCCTTCAGAGTTTGGTTAATTAACTGAAAGTTTACACTCTTTTTCCTCTAGTGCCAGGCTTGCTAAAGCTGGCGGTGTGCACACCAGTTTTATAATAACTGTGGATTCTATGCTTGCTCCCCCTTTCGCATTCTCCACCAATAATGTTGTCCCACAAACTTACACAGGATCGTTTTAGGGGTCAAGACAAA
>NW_020703632.1:0-1888 GCF_002925995.2 Terrapene triunguis | reverse complement strand
CACAAGTCTCATTGACTTCCAATGGAACACATGCACTAAATCACAGAAGCACTTTTGAAAATCCCATCCTTTGTCTTGTGCTGGGCTCCGAATTCACAAACACAGGCTGAGCGGAATGAACAGTTTTCACAGCTGTTCACATACCTAACATTTAAGATTTTGATGAAAATATGGAGATTTGCTACTCTCAGCAGACTATCCCACCTTCAGATAATGATACTTAGCAAGCAATACTATCCCCATCGTACCAAGGGAGCCAAGACGGGTCAAATAGCTTTTCTAACTGCATGTAAATGGTAGAAGTGGGACTAGAATCTATGCCTTCTCACTCCTAGCCACTGCCATGCCCCCCCCCAACCACATCCTCTGTCTAAAATAAAAAGCAGCTTTTAGATCATTTAATTTAAACAAACGAGGTGCACAATATGCTGTGCCATCACTGCAGTGCATGCCAGGGTGCATGTAACTTTGTATGCAATGTAGCTTGTTTTAAGACTCAAGTTGAAACGGGTAATTACTTGAGGAAGGTAGCAATAATTGGCTTTGCTAGCAGGCACAAGCAGAAATGATTGCCTGGAGCTCCACTTGAAAGGAAAAAAGCAAAGAGCAGTCAGCAACAGGAAGAGGTGGTCCCTGCCAGCAGACTTTCCCATAAAGAAGAGGTGTCGGCGTTTGGCAGGTTAATTGAATGTTTACAGGAACAAGCTGACACAAAAATACATTTTCCTTTGTATGGCTCGGAGAAGCTGACCTTTGAACACAACATATGAAGCAATGGCAGTATGGGAGAGTGGTTAGGAAAACACCATATGTATGGGGTAAGCTACAGTCAAGAGGCTTAATCTAATTTCCACTGAGTTTGCCTATAGTCAGTTCTCAAGAGGCTGAGGTGCCAGCTGAGAAATGCTCTTATGTTCCCGCTGTTAATTGCAAGATTGGTGGCCTTGTACCTAATGAAATTCTGGTGGACAGCTGAAACTTAATTAGTCACCAGTCTCCCCTATATACCAAAACCTGTTTAAATGATATTGCTGGACCACTTTTGGCACAGTTAGTTCTGGACTTGTATTTGGTAGAGCAGGACCCTCAGGAGATTGGCAGGAAGGTGGTGGGGCTGTGCTGTTTGCATCAAACCTGAAGTGCAGATAGTCTCCTGCTCTCAGATGGATTAAATGCAGCACTATGCATTCATCTTGTGAGAGAGCTCCAGGACAGGGATATGTTAAAACTAGTTCTGGTGCACTGACTGCCCCCTCTATTGCAGTCTCTGCATGAACTGACGAAGTTCGCCTCATCAGTTCCTATATTCACTGGAGGCACCAAGGCTAATGGTGCTTAATGACTAACATCTGCATGGATGATGAATCCTTAGATTCAGTTCAAGGTTTCATGCCCACCATGGTGATCTATGATTATACTATGTGGTTACTGGTTCATTCAAACAGCTACACACACTATTGATTGGAGTTAGATAGGAGGTCAAACAGTTGGAAGTTAGACCAATTTCCTGGACTGACCACTGTCTCCTGTATTTTGAGACTGGAGTGCAAGCTACCCTGTTGGGAGGAGGGAGCTGTTTTAATGGCCTGCCCTCAAGGTCAATGGAAACTACAGAAGGCCCTGAGGGAAGACACCATTCCTCAACAGATCATTCTATGAAGGATTCAGTAAGATGTCCTAGCAAATCTTTTACAACTGCTACAGTTCCTATGAAAGCCTTTTAAAACTTGTCTGTGACTAGGAGTTTGCAACTCTTTTTTTCAGATGTGGACATTGTAGGCTCAAGACTTGCTTACTTGAAAGATTGCCTCCCTCGCCGCATGATATTGTCAACCCTTCAGAGAGGCAATTGAGATGAAACCCTCTCAGTATAAAAGAGAGAAGATGC
>NW_020703631.1:0-1602 GCF_002925995.2 Terrapene triunguis | reverse complement strand
ACAATGGTACAGGATAACTAAAAACAATTTCATTCATGAGTCCTACACCATGCCCCCTCCCCAACCACATCCTCTGTCTAAAATAAAAAGCAGCTTTTAGACCATTTAACTTAAACAAACGTGGTTTGAGGTGCACAATATGCTGTGCCATCACTGCAGTGCATGCCAGGGTGCATGTAACTTTGTATGCAATGTAGCTTGTTTTAAGACTCAAGTTGAAACGGGTAATTACTTGAGGAAGGTAGCAATAATTGGCTTTGCTAGCAGGCACAAGCAGAAATGATTGCCTGGAGCTCCACTTGAAAGGAAAAAAGCAAAGAGCAGTCAGCAACAGGAAGAGGTGGTCCCTGCCAGCAGACTTTCCCATAAAGAAGAGGTGTCGACGTTTGGCAGGTTAATTGAATGTTTACAGGAACAAGCTGACACAAAAATACATTTTCCTTTGTATGGCTCGGAGAAGCTGACCTTTGAACACAACATATGAAGCAATGGCAGTATGGGAGAGTGGTTAGGAAAACACCATATGTATGGGGTAAGCTACAGTCAAGAGGCTTAATCTAATTTCCACTGAGTTTGCCTATAGTCAGTTCTCAAGAGGCTGAGGTGCCAGCTGAGAAATGCTCTTATGTTCCCGCTGTTAATTGCAAGATTGGTGGCCTTGTACCTAACGAAATTCTGGTGGACAGCTGAAACTTAATTAGTCACCAGTCTCCCCTATATACCAAACCTGTTTAGATGATATTGCTGGACCACTTTTGGCGCAGTTAGTTCTGGACTTGTATTTGGTAGAGCAGGACCCTCAGGAGATCGGCAGGAAGGTGGTGGGGCTGTGCTGTTTGCATCAAACCTGAAGTGCAGATAGTCTCCTGCTCTCAGCTGGATTAAATGCAGCACTATGCATTCATCTTGTGTGAGAGCTCCAAGACAGGGATATGTTAAAACTAGTTCTGGTGCACTGACTGCCCCCTCTATTGCAGTCTCTGCATGAACTGATGAAGTTCGCCTCATCAGTTCCTATATTCACTGGAGGCACCAAGGCTAATGGTGCTTAATGACTTTAACATCTGCATGGATGATGAATCATTAGATTCAGTTCAAGGTTTCATGCCCACCATGGTGATCTATGATTATATTATGTGGTTACTGGTTCATTCAAACAGCTACACACACTATTGATTGGAGTTAGATAGGAGGTCAAACAGTTGGAAGTTAGACCAATTTCCTGGACTGACCACTGTCTCCTGTATTTTGAGACTGGAGTGCAAGCTACCCTGTTGGGAGGAGGGAGCTGTTTTAATGGCCTGCCCTCAAGGTCAATGGAAACTACAGACGGCCCTGAGGGAAGACACCATTCCTCAACAGATCATTCTATGAAGGATTCAGTAAGATTCCTAGCAAATCTTTTACAACTGCTACAGTTCCTATGAAAGCCTTTTAAAACTTGTCTGTGACTAGGAGTTTGCAACTCTTTTTTTCAGATGTGGACATTGTAGGCTCAAGACTTGCTTACTTGAAAGATTGCCTCCCTCGCCGCATGATATTGTCAACCCTTCAAAGAGGCAATTGAGATGAAACCCTCTCAGTATAAAAGAGAGAAGATGC
>NW_020703630.1:0-1333 GCF_002925995.2 Terrapene triunguis | reverse complement strand
TATTAATAACAAAAATTAACAACAAAATGACTATTAGAGAACCTAACCAAAAAAAAAATAAACCTGATGCACTGGGGACCAAAGTCCTTTGGACACAAATTGGATGGACATGGGGGAAGTAGAGAGAGGAAAAGACATTTGCCCTGTCTAGTGTAGTATCCCCTCTTTTTCTGGACCCAATGCTAGCACAGGACACCACTAGAGACAGACACAGAACATGCAACACAGAACACTGAACACAGACTTTGTCATGACACTATAACCATGGTATTTTATAACTTTTCAGCTGGTACCAGCTCCCCTGATGTTCTGGTTTAGAGCCTGCAAGATAAAAGCTTGGAAACAAATTAGCACAGTGCTTTCACCATGGCAGAACCTGCTTAGTTTCTGCCACAGTGTGTTTGGTACTTGGGGCTGCATAAATGCTAATTAAGTGATGCATTTCTTGTGAGTGTAAATCCTCCCTTTCTCTCAGTAAAAGGGCGTTAACACTTCATCTAGAAAAAAAAATTTATGTTTTAAAATCTCTAGCCATTTTGCCATAGCCTGGAGATCTGAGGCAGAAGCAGGCACTGTTGTTAACTGTTTCAATGGCATTTTGGCCCTGGGAGGAGGAATTTACCCAAATATTTTAAATATCCCCCTTCCCAATCTCCAGAGGGGTCCCAAAGGTCTGCCCCCTTCTGGGGTCTCAAATGTTTCTTCTCCTGATGTTACTGCTGCTGTAAGATTTGAGAGTGCTGTTTTAACTCTCTGTACCCAACCTGTTTTTCAGTTTTTCTATCTGTTGCTTGCCAGGGCCCGATCCTGCTTTTTCCAATAAACAGTTTCTTTCCATGGGCACAAGCCTTGTTTCACTACTAATTTAGCAAGGAGGGTGCGCTTTCCAACTAGCCCCCACCCTTCCTGGTCCCATTCCTTAAACATTTTCTTCAAAATTGTGAAATTACCACAATATTACTTACAAAAAAAACAAAACAAAACAAACAAACATAAACCACACTACACTGCCCAAACTCCTATATCCTTCAGAGTTTGGTTTAACAGAACAAGATCTGTATCTTATGTTTTTAACCCACTCTGGGCCAGAGGGAGAGACGCTAAGCCTCCCTCTGTATTACTCGGTCTGCTACCACCGAGGGTTCATACACCAATTATACAAATCCTTCCCCGGATCAGAGTGAGAAACACTAAGTTCTCCTCTTTAGCTCAGTCTTGCTACGACTGAGGGTGTATGTACCTCTATAACACAATTTAAACCTAAACTCCTATATCCTTCAGAGTTGGGTTAATCCTTCCCCGGATTATGTACCTTTATAACACAATTTAAACC
>NW_020703629.1:0-1874 GCF_002925995.2 Terrapene triunguis | reverse complement strand
TGACACTATAACCATGGTATTTTATAACTCTTCAGCTGGTACCAGCTTTTCTGATGTTCTGGTTCAGAGCCTGAAAGATAAAAGCTTGGAAACAAATTAGCACAGTGCTTTCACCATGGCAGAACCTGCTTAGTTTCTGCCACAGTGTGTTTGGTACTTGGGGCTGCATAAATGCTAATTAAGTGATGCATTTCTTGTGAGTGTAAATCCTTCCTTTTTTTTAGTAAAAGGGCGTTAACACTTTATTTAGAAAAAAAAATTTATGTTTTAAAATTTTTAGCCATTTTGCCATAGCCTGGAGATCTGAGGCAGAAGCAGGCACTGTTGTTAACTGTTTCAATGGCATTTTGGCCCTGGGAGGAGGAATTTACCCAAATATTTTAAATATCCCCCTTCCCAATCTCCAGAGGGGTCCCAAAGGTCTGCCCCCTTTTGGGGTCTCAAATGTTTTTTTTCCTGATGTTACTGCTGCTGTAAGATTTGAGAGTGCTGTTTTAACTCTCTGTACCTAATCTGTTTTTCAGTTTCTTTATTTTTTTGCTTGCCTGGGCCCGATCCTGCTTTTTTCAATAAACAGGTCCTTTTCATGGGTACAAGCTTTTTTCACTACCAATTTAGCAAGGAGGGTGGGCTTTTTAACTAGCCCCCACCCTTCCTGGTCCCGTTCCTTAAACATTTTCTTCAAAATTGTGAAATTACCACAATATTACTTACAAAAAAACAAAACAAACAAACAAACATAAACCACACTGCACTGCCCAAACTCCTATATCCTTCAGAGTTTGATTTAACAGAACAAGATCTGTATCTTATGTTTTTAACCCACTCTGGGCCAGAGGGAGAGACGCTAAGCCTCCCTCTGTATTACTCGGTCTGCTACCACCGAGGGTTCATACACCAATTATACAAATCCTTCCCCGGATCAGAGTGAGAAACACTAAGTTCTCCTCTTTAGCTCAGTCTTGCTACGGCTGAGGGTGTATGTACCTCTATAACACAATTTAAACCTAAACTCCTATATTCTTCAGAGTTGGGTTAATTCTTCCCCGGATTATGTACCTTTATAACACAATTTAAACCTAAACTCCTATATCCTTCAGAGTTTGGTTAATTAACTGAAAGTTTACACTCTTTTTCCTCTAGTGCCAGGCTTGCTAAAGCTGGCGGTGTGCACACCAGTTTTATAATAACTGTGGATTCTATGCTTGCTCCCCCTTTCGCATTCTCCACCAATAATGTTGTCCCACAAACTTACACAGGATCGTTTTAGAGGTCAAGACAAAGATGCCACATTTATTATTAATCTGTAACTATTAGCAAATACCTTAATGCTTACACACATACACTCGCACACACACACACACACACACACACACACACCAAAATGTTCTGCAGCTGCTGGATAGTTACCAGTCCTGATTGCAGTTTGAGTTCGCAGCTTGGGATCGTAGCTCATGACAGCTAACTGGCCAGGAAAGCTGAGCACGAGGAGGAGCCGGGTCTCTGTCGGGCGCGCACCGATGCTCCTTGATGTTGATAGCAGAACGTTACCCAAAGTCTCTCATCTCACCCTTCCTTTTTTATAGGAGTTTAGTTTGGATTTAAAGTTTCTAGGTCTCGCTGTGTCACGCCGCCTCTGGGTTTGGTGCTTGATCACCCGTCAATTGCAGGCGTGACTGTCAGTCTGGGACCTGGCTTTGATCTTCCTTCTGTTGTTTCTTTTTAGGGTGGATGCTTCTTGCTTGAGTTAGGGCTGTTGTCTAGTTCTTCAGCCGTTGGTATTTGAACTTTATCTCATCAGGACGGGCTGGTGCTGGAGGTTGATTTTATCACCCATGCACACCTCATTCACATATCTCAACTAGACTAATCAA
>NW_020703628.1:0-1542 GCF_002925995.2 Terrapene triunguis | reverse complement strand
GTCATGCAAGGTTAAGCTGATTTGGACTTAAACTAACATTTAGTTGCTAAAATGTTGCAGAATTTCCTATTTTTAACAGTTGTTTTTAAGAGGTTTTTGGGGACCTGAAAGATGGGGCCCTACAATCATGGGCCAAGGTTTTACAGGTTATGGGGGCCCAAGAACTACCCTTTAGGGCTTGGGGAAGTAGAACCAGAGTGCATAGAGGAAAATGTGGAATTAACAATACAAGCAAATGTAACTAACAATACAAATGTATTAATAACAAAAATTAACAACAAAATGACTATTAGAGAACCTAACAAAAAATAAACCTGATGCACTGGGGACCAAAGTCCTTTGGACACAAGTGGTGATTGATAAATTGGATGGACATGGGGGAAGTAGAGAGAGGAAAAGACATTTGCCCTGTCTAGTGTAGTATCCCCTCTTTTTCTGGACCCAATGCCAGCACAGGACACCACTAGAGACAGACACAGAACATGCAACACAGAACACTGAGCACAGACTTTGTCATGACACTATAACCATGGTATTTTATAACTCTTCAGCTGGTACCAGCTCTCCTGATGTTCTGGTTTAGAGCCTGCAAGATAAAAGCTTGGAAACAAATTAGCACAGTGCTTCCACCATGGCAGAACCTGCTTAGTTTCTGCCACAGTGTGTTTGGTACTTGGGGCTGCGCAAATGCTAATTAAATTGTGCATTTTTTTGTGAGTGTAAATTTTTCCTTTCTCTCAGTAAAAGGGCATTAACACTTCATTTAGAAAAAAATTTCTGTTTTAAAATCTTCAGCCATTTTGCCATAGCCTGGAGATCTGAGGCAGAAGCAGGCACTGTTGTTAACTGTTTTAATGGCATTTTGGCCCTGGGAGGAGGAATTTACCCAAATATCCCAAATATCCCCCTTCCCAATCTCCAGAGGGGTCCCAAAGGTCTGCCCCCTTCTGGGGTCTCAAATGTTTCTTTTTCTGATGTTACTGCTGCTGTAAGATTTGAGAGTGCTGTTTTAACTCTCTGTACCCAACCTGTTTTCAGTTTTTTTATCTGTTGCTTGCCTGGGCCCGATCCTGCTTTTTCCAATAAACAGTTTCTTTCCATGGGCACAAGCCTTGTTTCACTACTAATTTAGCAAGGAGGGTGCGCTTTCCAACTAGCCCCCACCCTTCCTGGTCCCGTTTCTTAAACATTTTCTTCAAAATTGTGAAATTACCACAATATTACTTACAAAAAAACAAAACAAAACAAACAAACATAAACCACACTACACTGCCCAAACTCCTATATCCTTCAGAGTTTGGTTTAACAGAACAAGATCTGTATCTTATGTTTTTAACCCACTCTGGGCCAGAGGGAGAGACGCTAAGCCTCCCTCTGTATTACTCGGTCTGCTACCACCGAGGGTTCATACACCAATTATACAAATCCTTCCCCGGATCAGAGTGAGAAACACTAAGTTCTCCTCTTTAGCTCAGTCTTGCTACGGCTGAGGGTGTATGTACCTTTATAACACAATTTAAACCTAAACTCCTATATCCTTCA
>NW_020703627.1:0-5498 GCF_002925995.2 Terrapene triunguis | reverse complement strand
TCTCTGTACACAGAGAGCTGTTACCCTTCCCTTTATAGTTATGACACGCCCCCCAAATCACAGATAGTGTTGGATGTTCGGTTCCACACTGGCTGTGATTTCTTCCTGGAGTTCTAGGAGAAAACAGAGTTAATAAGACACATGTACCTTTAGACATACTACTGATTATATAAAAACTAACAATATGTTTCATTCCAAGAACAATTGTTAACCAGTTAACTCTGGGAAACTTTCCCGGGAGAGTGCATCAGCCACTTTGTTAGAAGCTCCCGAAATGTGTTGTATTTCAAAATCAAAATCTTGGAGAGCTAAACTCCACCGAAGAAGTTTTTTGTTATTTCCCTTGGCGGTATGAAGCCACTGTAGCGCAGCATGGTCTGTTTGTAGTTGGAAACGCCGTCCCCAAACATATGGGCGTAGCTTTTCCAGCGCGTACACAATGGCGTAGCATTCCTTTTCGCTGATTGACCAGTGACTTTCCCTCTCAGACAGTTTTTTGCTGAGAAACATGACAGGATGGAATTCTTGATCCGGTCCTTCCTGCATTAAAACTGCTCCCACGCCTCGCTCGGACGCATCTGTGGTTACTAGGAACGGTTTGTCAAAGTCTGGGGCCCTTAGCACAGGGTCAGACATGAGTGTTGCCTTAAGCTGGTTAAAGGCCTTTTGACACTTATCAGTCCACTGAACTGCATTTGGCTGTTTCTTTCTGGTTAGGTCTGTCAGCGGGGCGGCGATTTGGCTGTAGTGTGGTACAAATCGCCTATAATATCCGGCCAAGCCTAAGAAGGATTGGACCTGTTTCTTTGACTTTGGAACCGGCCACTTTTGGATAGCATCCACTTTGGCCTGTAGGGGATTTATAGTTCCTTGACCCACCTGGTGCCCCAGGTACGTCACTCTGTTTTGGCCTATTTGACACTTTTTAGCCTTAACAGTTAGTCCTGCCTGTCGGATGCGCTCGAAGACTTTTCCCAGGTGCTCCAGGTGTTCTGTCCATGAATCAGAAAAAATGGCCACATCATCGAGGTAGGCAACTGCAGATTCTCCCAATCCCGCTAAGAGACCATCTACAAGTCTTTGGAAGGTGGCGGGTGCATTTCGCAACCCGAAAGGGAGTACATTGAATTCATACACCCCTGCCTGGGTGACGAAGGCGGACCTTTCCTTAGCGGGTTCATCTAGTGGTACTTGCCAGTACCCTTTGGTTAAGTCTAAAGTAGAGATGAATTGGGCATGTCCCAATTTTTCCAATAGCTCATCTGTGCGTGGCATTGGATAGTTGTCAGGACGAGTTACAGCATTTAGCTTACGGTAGTCCACGCAAAAGCGTATTTCCCCATCTGGTTTGGGAACTAGAACCACTGGAGATGCCCATGCACTGGTAGAGGGGCGGATTATACCCATCTGTAGCATGTCCTGGATCTCCCTTTGTATAGCAGTTTGGGCATGAGGTGACTCCCGGTAGGGTGGGGTTCTAATTGGGTGAGCATTACCTGTGTCAATGGAGTGGTATGCCCGTTCGGTCCGTCCTGGAGTGGCTGAGAAAATCGGTGCAAAGCTTGTGCACAGCTTCTTGATCTGCTGTCGCTGCAGACGTCCCAGGGTCGTGGAGAGGTTCACCTCTTCCACGCCACCATTCCTTTTTCCTTCGTAGTAGACACCTGCAGGCCACTCCGCGTCATCTGTTTCCTGGGCTGTAAACTGGCAAACGTTTAATCCTCTGGAATAAAAGGGCTTAAGAGAATTAACATGGTATACCTTAGGCTTTATGTTGGAGGTGGGGGAGGCTATGAGATAGTTAACAGCTCCTAGGCGCTCCTGGACCGTGAATGGTCCTTCCCACGACGCTTCCATTTTATGGGCCTGGAGCGCCTTTAAGACCATGACTTGGTCTCCTACTTTGAAGGACCGTTCTCTGGAATGTTTATCATACCAGGCCTTTTGCTCTTCCTGAGCATCCTTTAGGTTTTCTTTAGCAAGGGCTAAAGAGTGTCGGAGGGTGTTTTGTAGGTTGCTTACAAAGTCTAGAATGTTAGTTCCTGGAGAAGGCGTAAACCCCTCCCATTGCTGCTTCACCAACTGTAATGGCCCCTTAACCTCGCGGCCATACACAAGTTCAAATGGTGAAAACCCTAAACTGGGATGTGGTACAGCCCTGTAGGCAAAAAGCAACTGCTGCAACACTAGGTCCCAATCATTGGAGTGTTCATTTATGAATTTACGTATCATGGCCCCCAAAGTTCCATTAAACCTCTCCACCAGACCATTGGTTTGATGGTGATGAGGGGTGGCAACCAAGTGATTCACCCCATGAGCTTCCCACAGGGTTTTCATGTTCCCTGCCAGGAAATTAGTTCCCGAATCTGTAAGGATGTCGGAGGGCCAACCTACCCTGGCAAAAATGTCTGCTAATGCCTGGCACACACTTTTAGTCTTGGTGTTGCTTAAGGGTACAGCTTCTGGCCATCGGGTAGCAAAATCCATGAAAGTCAGTACGTACTGCTTTCCTCTGGGTGTCTTCTTTGGGAAAGGACCCAGAATATCCACAGCTACTCGCTGAAATGGGACCTCAATTATGGGTAGTGGCTGGAGAGGGGCTTTAACCTGGTCTTGGGGCTTTCCCACTCGTTGGCACACCTCACAAGACCGGACATAATTAGCAACGTCCTTGCCCATTCCCTCCCAGTGGAAGGACTTCCCCAACCGGTCTTTGGTTCTGTTCACCCCAGAATGGCCACTGGGATGATCATGGGCTAAGCTCAAGAGCTTTACCCGATACTTAGTGGGAACTACCAACTGTCTTTGAGGATGCCAGTCTTCCTGGTGCCCACCAGAAAGAGTCTCCTTGTATAAAAGTCCTTTTTCTACAACAAATCGGGATCGGTTAGAAGAGCTGAGAGGCGGTGGGGTGCTCCGCGCCGCCGCCCAAGCTTTCTGAAGGCTGTCATCTGCTTCCTGCTCGGCCTGGAACTGTTCCCTTGATGCTGGAGACATCAGTTCCTCCTTGGACTGTGGACTGTGGCTTGGTCCCTCTGGAAGCGATGCAGGTGCTGGGGCTGTTTCCATTGACTGTGAACCGCTGTCCGCTGGTGCACTATGTGGTATCTCAGGCTGTGGCTGAGCCTCTTGGGTAGGGTTATCTGCTGCTTCTGCCAGTTCAGGCTCGCTGGTGCCCTCTGGCATTGGAGTTGTAGACGGGTTTGCAAGCGCTGGACTCCGTGCCGGCAATGGTTCTGGTGCTGGTTGCGTTGCCAGTTCCGGTTCTGGGACTGGCTTTGGCTGGGTCTCTGGGATTGGATCCACTACGGCTGTTGCAGTCGTGGGCAGGGGATCCGGTTCCACCACCTGTGTTTGGGTCTCCGGTAACACCGACGGGGCTCTGGTGGACGGCTCAGGAACAGGGATGGGGGTGAAAGCTTGCTTAGCCTGGCTGCGGGTGACTATTCCCACCCTCTTGGCTAGCTTCACATGGTTGGCCAAGTCTTCCCCCAGCAGCATGGGGATGGGATAATTGTCATAGACTGCAAAAGTCCACATTCCTGCCCAGCCCTTGTACTGGACATGCAACTGGGCTGTAGGCAAGGTTACAGACTGTGACACGAAGGGTTGAATTGTCACTGTAGCCTCCGGGTTGATGAGTTTGGGGTCCACTAGGGATTGGTGGATGGTTGACACTTGTGCCCCAGTGTCCCTCCAAGCGATAACCTTCTTTCCGCCCACTCTCAAGGTTTCCCTTCGCTCCGAGGGTATGAGAGAGGCATCTGGGTCTGGGGATCTTTGGTGTGATTGGGGTGTAATGAACTGTAATCGGTTTGGGTTCTTGGGGCAGTGAGCCTTTATATGCCCCAGTTCATTACATTTAAAACATCGCCCTGCTAAGGTATCACCGGGGCGATGTTGGTTGGTGGAAACTGGTGGGGTGGGGTGAGAAGGCGTCTGGGGTTTCCCTTGGGATGTGGGTGGGGCCTTGGGTTGTCCCCGGTGGTAAGGTTTTGTTTCGGCTTGCCCCTTCTGATATTTGCTCCAACTGCTACTAGCTTTTTTCTTTTCTGTCACCTCCACCCATTTGGCTCCAATCTCCCCCGCCTCGGTTACAGTTTTGGGCTTCCCATCTAGGATGTACCTTTCTATTTCCTCAGGAACACCCTCTAAAAACTGCTCCATTTGCAATAGGAAGGGCAACTCTTCCGTAGATTTAACATTTGCCCCTGATATCCAGGCATCCCAATTTTTCCCAATGTGGTAGGCATGTCGGGTAAATGACACATCGGGTTTCCACCTTAGGGCTCTGAACCACCGACGGGCATGCTCAGGTGTTAGCCCCATTCTGATTCTGGCCTTGTTTTTAAAAAGTTCATAACTGTTCATGTGTTCCTTAGGCATTTCAGCCGCCACCTCTGCTAAGGGTCCACTGAGCTGCGGCCTCAGCTCTACCATGTACTGGGTTGGAGGGATGTTGTATCCAAGGCAGGCCCTTTCAAAATTTTCTAAGAAGGCCTCAGTATCATCGCCTGCCTTGTAGGTAGGGAATTTCCTGGGATGGGAAGTGGTACCTGGAGAGGAGTTGTTAGGATGGTCTGATGCACCCTGCCTAGTCCTTGCTGCTTCCAGTTCCATCTCTTTTTCTTTCAGCTCCATCTCTCTTTTATGGGCCTCCTGTTTGGCTCTCTCTTCTCTGTCTCTCAGCTCTATCTCTTTTTCTTTCAGCTCCATAGCTCTCTTGTGGGCCTCCTCTTTAGCTTTTTCTTCTTTGGTAGTCATTTTCCTGGTTTTCTTGTGCTGGGTCACACCCCTCTGCAGTTGACTGAAACTGGGATGTACTTAGCTCTGGCTGCTGCTGAGTTAACAGAGACTTTCTAACAAGCTACTCCCGAGGATGTAAAAAGAAAAAAAACAATTCAACTTGTAAATTATCTTTACCAGTCAGTCAAAGTTTGCTCCCTTTGAACCCTTCTCTTAACAAAGGACCTCGTTAAAAAAAACTTAACACCTCTGCCTTCAGGCAAGGAGAGATAAGATATGCATCTACCTTCAGCTCTGCTCTCCAAGCAGCTAGAAGGAGAAAAAAAAAATCTCTTACTGGCTTTTGAGTCTAAAACGATCTCCACCACTGCGCCACCATGTCAAGGCTGGATCCCCACTTTGAACTTTAGGGTTCAAATGTAGGGGCCTGCATGAAAACTTCTAAGCTTATCTACCAGCTTAGCTTTGGTCCGCTGCCACCATCACAAGAATTCCCTCCCTGGGAAGCCTTGAGAAACCTTTCACCAATTCCCTGGTGAACACAGATCCAAACCCCCTTGGATCTTAAAACAAGGAGAAGTTAACCATCCCCCCTCCTTCCTTCCACCCTCCTTTCACCAACTCCTGGTGAATACAGATCCAAACCCCCTTGGATCTTAAAACAAGGAGAAATCAATCTGGTTCTTAAAAAAGAAGGCTTTTAATTAAAGAAAAAGGTAAAAATCATCTCTGTAAAATCAGTATGGAGAATA
>NW_020703626.1:0-1653 GCF_002925995.2 Terrapene triunguis | reverse complement strand
CCAGCGCATTATCCACGATCTACAACCTATCCTGGAAAATGATCCCTCACTCTCACAGACCTTGGGAGGTAGGCCAGTCCTTGCTTACAGACAACCCCCCAACCTGAAGCAAATACTCACCAGCAACTACACACCACACCACAGAAACACCAACCCAGGAACCAATCCCTGTAGCAAACCCCGTTGCCTACTCTGTCCCCATGTCTACTCTGGCGACACCATCAGAGGACCCAACCACATCAGCCACACCATCAAGGGGTCATTCACCTGCACATCCACTAATGTTATATATGCCATCATGTGCCAGCAATGCCCCTCTGCCATGTACATTGGCCAAACCGGACAGTCCCTCCGCAAAAGATTAAATGGACACAAATCGGACATCAGGAATGGTAACATACATAAGCCAGTAAGTGAACACTTCAATCTCCCTGGTCATTCTATTACAGATTTAAAAGTCACTATCATTGAACAAAAAAAACTTCAGAAACAGACTTCAAAGAGAAACAGCAGAACTAAAATTCATTTGCAAATTTAACACCATTAATCTGGGCTTGAATAGGGACTGGGAGTGGCTGGCTCATTACAGAAGCAGCTTTTCCTCTCCTGGAATTGACACCTCCTCATCTATTACTGGGAGTGGACTACATCCACCCTGATTGAATTGGCCCTGTCAACACTGGTTCTCCGCTTGCGAAGTAACTCCCTGCTCTCCATGTGTCAGTGTATAATGCCTGCATCTGTAACTTTCACTCTATGCATCTGAAGAAGTGAGGTTTTTACCCACGAAAGCTTATGCCCAAATAAATCTGTTAGTCTTTAAGGTGCCACCAGACTCCTTGTTGTTTTTGTAGATACAGACTAACACGGCTACCCCCTGATACTTGAGATTATTATGTAATCTCTTTATTCCAGAAGCTGGGACTTTACCAAATGTTGTAGAGACTCAAAATGAAATTGTGAGAGTTGGGAACGCTGAAACTGGGAACTGTGTTCTGCCTTCTTCAATTCTCCCTATAGTTTCTATATGATATTTTTAATTTTCTGTCCTTACCTACTGTGTTGCTGTGAAACAGCTACTGGTTTCATTTTAGAGGTGACAGGTGGATTTCTGTGAAGGATGAAATGCTAATTTACATATATGTCTCTAAAACACTTCTATATCCTTTGGTTTGAGGGTGCTATGTAAACAAGCATTATTGCTATTACTGTTATCAGTAATTTGAACAGTTCTGCCCCAAAGTAAAAGGTGGTGGTTGTTGTTTTTTTTAAAGTTCGTATACAAGTAGGAAGCACTGTTCCTCAGTTAGGGCCTCGTCCTGCTTCCATTCAAGTCAATGGAAAAATGCCTATTAACTTTAATAGTACAGGATCTAGACTTTATAAAGTGAAGCGGTAATCCTCCATTTTGATAGCGGTCCTTCCAACAACTGCAGGTTTCCATCTCTGCTACTTTGTAATGGTTTCACTGATTAAACAAGCAGAGCTTGAGCCCAAAGGCAAAAAATTTCTGGAACAAATGAGATTCTTTCTAGTGAGCAATTTTCAGTAGAAAAACTTTACCTCAGCTTTATACATTTCAAAAATGTGTTTATCTGTGGCTTAGAGAGACAAGGTGGGTGATGTAATATCTTTTATTGGACCAACTTCTGT
>NW_020703625.1:0-4753 GCF_002925995.2 Terrapene triunguis | reverse complement strand
TCTGGCTTCGCCCCCAAAAGGTGAGGAAATGCATATTGCTTTAGAATACGTGCAACACTGAATGACAAAAGAAGAGGCCAGGGCAATACCGGTAAGGGCAAGTTTTACAGGATGCAGACAGGAACTCATCTCAACATGCCCCTGTGCCCTGGCCGAAATAGTTAGGCCGAAAACCTAAACTTCCGAGTCCGACTCCTCATCCCCACCTACGAGGGGATGCGCTTCGGGGGTGGAAGCGATGTAGGCCGAGGCAACAAACTTGTGAATGCAGGCTTTAATGAAGGCACATCCGAGACAGAGAAGAGCGAGCCCAACTAGAAGGGACACAAACAGGGATTGGAAATAGGATTTGTAGGGCGCAAGGCCAAGCCAATCGAGCCATGACCAAAACTGGAAGGACTCTCGTGACTCTCGGACAGTAGAGCTCAACGTTTGCAGGTCTTTAACAATTGAGGACAAATTAGGAGAAATAGAAGGCAAAGAAACGCAGCATTTATCAGCAAAGTCGGGATATACTTCAGCAAATTTAGTACAAAATGAGGAAGATTGTAACAAATATTGAATCATTAAGCTATTTTGAATACTATACTGAACAAGGGAATTTAACTGCTGATTAATTAAGGAGAGCCCCTTGCCCGTAGTATTAGCAAGCATTTCAATAGCAAGGGATTGAAACAGCACTTGATCACGTAACATCATATAACCAACAGGGTTAAAACTAACAATAGAGGAGGCGAGGGAGGAAGCTGCTGTTTGCAAACGAGTCCAAAAAGAGTGGGTACTACGATGGTGTCGGTGGCTAGATGGCAAGGTATAAATACCTCCGCTCTGTAGATACAGGGTGCCAATGGTGCATATACCCCGGGGATTGGGAGGAAGCACAGCAAATGCAACATTACCGCAAATCCAAAAATGACCGGGTCTTAAGGAAGAAACTGTGGTATGGTTCCACCCATTATTGGTTACAGAATAAAAGCTGGATGCACGATTGATACATGCAGCCTCAGCATGATGCATATGCTGGGCATGAAACAGATACGTATGTGTTATGGAGGTATAGAAGGTTCCAAAAAAAATATTATAATTAAGACGATAAGAACAATTAATGGGAGGGGGATAGGTAAAATTAAGAGTGGGTTTAGTTAGGGAGGTATTAGTATAAGAGAAACTCCACATAGAACAATTAGAATAAGTACTAACCCAAGTAGGGGCTGGGGTTAAACTATTACCAACAAAAACCCAACAATGAGATGCTGGAACTCTAATACTCTCAATTAAAGGAAAGCTATGATCACTTCGACCTGAAGCATTAAGAACTGGAAACACATAAGAATTAAATTGTGAAGAACAATTATTCCAAACACTAGAAGCAGCCCACTGCACATAGGGGGAAGAACAATTCACACTAGAAATATTAAATGAAGAAAAATTATAAACTATTGGTACAAATTGAAAGGGTAATGGATATTTAGGTGAGAACTGAGTGGAGCAAACAAGACAATCTTCTGGACTCAGCGCTGACAGGGACTGGTTTCCGCTGACCTCCTGCACCCAGTAAGCGGCGAACCAGGTTTGTAGTCCACCTTCTCCTAAGGGCTCCGTGGGCAAAGATGTTGTGAGGGAGAGCAGCATAACCTGTAAAACAGAATAATACAAGCCCTGCTCAGGGGCATTAGTTTGTTTATTAAGAACTACATTTGCTGAGCCAGTTATGATGAACTAGCTTGTCACCGGGGGTACTTGTAGCCACTAAGTAGGTGTTAGGGAACTTGCCGGCCCGGAGAATGGTGGCTTTTATAGGTTCTCGATGGCCAGAGGCTTGGGGTTCTGTAAGCCAAACCAGTTGGCCGGTGTTAAACACGGGGGACCAAGGCGGCTTAGGTGTAGGTGAAATGTGAGACCAGCGAGAGTAACTTTTGTTGAGTGCGATAAGTACCTGGGGTAAAAATGAGCTCCAGTTTTTAAAATCAGGGTTGGGGTTTGCTGTTCGCAGCATAGTCTTAAGGACTGCGATTTTTCGCTCCACCACACCATTGCTTTGAGGATGATATTTAGTATGGATGTGAAGGGAAGCCCCTCGGATTTTGTGGGGATAGGGGGAAATTTCCATGGCTGGGAGTTAATTACTTCGGGGGTATAGGGGGAATGATCGCCTACGGTTATAGGGAGGGCTTGCAGAATTTGATTATGCAGTTTAAATTTTTTAATATCTGAGACACCTAGCAGATTTTTTGATCCTAACAAGGCTTTTATTTTTCTTACGTATTTTTCGTGGGCAATTTTAACCCAAACCACGGTTTTTCTTGTACTGCATTGAGGCCTTGAACAAACATAAAGGAGCCAGTAGGACAGTGGGGAACGTTGGGCTCAATAATGCTAACTTGAGCTCCAGTGTCTAATAAAAAGGAGGTGGGAGTGTCACCGTTAACTAACAGGGTGGCATATGGGCATTCATCGGTGGGATCTTTAATTTGGGCTGGGCAGCATCCGGCCCCTATTCGTTTTTTGACCTAACATAGTCCTCCCAATTTTTCCAGCCTAGCTGTTCAGCTATATTTTGCTGCTCTTGGTCTGACATTTTACGCAGGGCTTCTTTGGGGATTCCTTTGTTAAGAAGGAAGCCAAATCGTGCCCGTTCAGCTTTAGTTCGCTCAGGATATTTTTGGGGATTAAACTGACTCTTTGGAGGGTCTTTTGGTGGCGAATCAACTGGGAGGACAACAGGCGGGGGCGGCAGTGACCACTTAATTTTACTAACTACTTCAAATAACGTTAAGATGGATCTGCAAACAGCCACATGCAAGTGCAGCATGGCACCGGTGTCAGCTCCAGGGGCAGCTTCTAATGCTAAATCAACTGCCTCTGCTGAGACAGGAATTTGGGTGGGATCAGTAACATGTATAAAGGGTGTGGCCACCAATTGCTGTTGAACAGTTAAATTAAGTGGGTTTTGTAGTGGATCCCACAGGGCTATGGAAGCTCCTGCGATTGTCCATATTAAATCGTGTGGAGTAACTAAGGGCTTGTCTACACCCAGCCGCTAGTTCGGTGGCTGGGAATCGAAGTTCTGGGTTCGACTTATCACGTCTGGTCTGGACGCGATAAGTCGAACCAGGAAGAGATCGCCGTCGACTGCGGTACTCCAGCTCGGCGAGAGGAGTACCGCGGAGTCGACGGGGAGCCTGCCTGCCGCGTGTGGACCGCGTCTGAACCGCGGTAAGTTCGAACTAAGGTATGTCGACTTCAGCCACGTTATTCACGTACCTGAAGTTGCGTACCTTAGTTCGACTTGGGGGGTTAGTGTAGACCAGGCCTAAGGCTCCTGGGGGGATATACAATCCTTTAAAACTGCCTTGCATTGCTAAAATGGCAGCTGCCGGGGTGGTAAGTGGCCAAATGCGATTATTTAATAAAGCATGACCCGGGAAGCCTCGTGCCCAATTGGCCGTTTTGGCTAAGATGCCAGCCTCCTCACGGTCCACTCATTCTGCTCCGTGTTCTAAGGCTAGCCGCCCGACCCAAACCATTGGTGCCTCATCGGCTTTTCGTTGCGTTTCCTTTAAAAACTCTTTAAGTTCGGCCTTAGTACGTGTTCGCAGTTCAGTAACCCGCGTGGTGTTGCCTGTTTGTGCATCTATTTTAGTTTTAGTTATCGCAACAGGCAAAGCTTCTGCTACAGTTTCAGATTCAGTAAATTCTGGGGCTGTTGGCAGAGCTGGATACAGAGGAGTTTTAGAAGCTTCATATGGGGGTGGCAAAATTTTCTGAGAGGGACTTGGGGAGGGGGAGGTAGTGATGGGCTCTACCTTTTCTGTCTTCTCCTCATTATCATCTTTAGGAGAGCCTGGGGCTGCCTGTTTAGCTGCAAACATTGTGCCCCCGTGGAGGACAGAGCACAGATCGAGGGCCTTGCATATCATGCTAAACAGGACGGTAGAAACATCCTCAGATTTATATTCATCGGGTCGCAATTTTTTGGTTTTCTTAATTAAATCTAATTCTTTTATCATCTGGCATAATAATTTGTGTGCCGGATCAGCAGGTATTACCCGAGGTGGGGGAATCAATTTGGAAACGGTACCTCCGGATTTTCTAACCATGCGGCTACACTCTCTCCAAAGCTGAGAGGGATCTGCAGCACCGAGGTTCTCCACAGTCTCCGTGCACTGAGGCTGTAGGGAACAATCGGCTGGCTGACACCTAAAGCTCGGGTGGCACCGAAGGAGGCATCCCGTATCTGCCAGGGTTAATGGTACAGTATAGCCTTTTAGAGTTTTATCCGAGCCAAGGGAACAGATCCATTCTATTTTTAGATCAGTCGAATTTTGGCTAGTAAAAAGGTGAAACTGCAAATGTTGGAACTGTTCAGTTTCATCATCTGCGCGGTCTGCAGCGTGCCACAGGCATGGCCCAACTCCCTTGCATCCTGTTCGTGACGCCATGTGGATTGCCACGGGCACGCAGGGGCGAAAGAAAATGCAGGCCTGTTATTTACCAGGCTGCACGTGGCAATAGACTATATTGGTAAGGGATGCAAGGAGAGTATGGGTCACGCTGCAAACTGCAGACACACACACACACAACTAAAATTAATCAATTTAAAGTTTTATTGGGGATAATTACAAGGGGTAAGGGAGCAGCGTTTGATTAGCTAATAGAGTTAATGAAACTTAAAACACACAATGACTAAAATATCTACTAACAACATTTATAAACAAAGATGCAGCAATTAGTAATAACTGATACTTACAAA
>NW_020703624.1:0-1405 GCF_002925995.2 Terrapene triunguis | reverse complement strand
CATGCTGTGACTATCTGAGCACTAACAATATGGAGCCAGATTGCGACGTTCTCACTCACAGTGAATTAGTCGTAGCTATTATTTTTGTATTACATTAGCATGCAGAGGCCCCAGCTGAGCTCAAGGTCCAATTGGACCTACATGCATCAGGGCCGTCCCTAGAGAGGTGCGGGTCTCGGGGGGGAAGTGACGGATTCGTCTCTTCTGGGACCAACCGCACCGGCCAATCGCACCGGTCCGCGGTGGCTCCAAAACGCAGGACCCAGACTGGTCACCCCGATTCACCCTACCCAAGCAATGACTCTGCATGCAGTGAGTGACAGTCCCTGTCCAAAAGAGCCAGTCAAATTTTCGAAAGTGCCTAAGTGACTTAGGAACCTAAGTCCCATTTTCAAAAGGGGAGTGACTGTGAAGGGTAAGGTTGAATGAGGTGTGAGTGTGACGGGGATGGACACCTATCCTATCTCATAGAGCTGGAAGGGACCTTGAAAGGTCATTGAGTCCAGCCCCCTGCCTTCACTAGCAGGACCAAGTACTGATTTTTTCCCCAAACCCCTAAGTAGCCCCCTCAAGGATTGAACTCACAATGCTGGGTTTGACAGGCTAATGCTCAAACCACTGAGCTATCCCTATAGCTATATCAACAAGGGAAGACAAACATTGCTCTCTTCCTCTGTGGATGTCAAGGCACTTCTAGTATATTCATTTACTGCTCCTCAGTACTGAAGAAGGCAGAAATGCTGCCCATAGTTTTGACTTCTGTCAGAGTAACCTGTCTTGATTCTGCTGACTTCAGACAGAGATGTCAAACTCATTGGGAGGAGTGTGCTGATTCCATGTTTGATTGTAGTTCATGGGGTGGGATAAGTTCAGGACTTTGTACTCGTCTCAATATACAGCAAATCTCACAGATGTCAGTTGAAGATTTGCACAGACATCGAGGGGAGATTGGAGGCTTTGTGTAGTAAACTATTTTTTCAGTACCATATGGTCACATTCAGTAAGAAAATGCTCCTCTTTAGGCCATCGATACTTCTGCCTGGTTTTTATCTTCCCTCCACTGTTTTGCTCCCTCTTTGTACGTCCTCTGTTCTTCTCTCCAAATTTCCTTCTCCACAGCAACTCCCATTTCCACCCCTCAAGGGCTTCACTCCATCCCTTTTCCCAATGCTAAAATAACCACCAATGAAATAATTAATGGATGAGGGGTGAGTGTGACTGTGAGGGGGATGGGAGGGGTAAGGGTGGATGAGGTGTGAGTGTGACTGAGGGGGAAGGGAGGGGAAGGGCGGATGAGGGGTGAGTGTGACTCTGAGGGGGATGGGAGGGGTAAGGGGGATGAGGGGTGAGTGTGACTGAGGGGGATGGGAGGGGTAAGGGAGGATGAGGGGTGAGTGTGACTGTG
>NW_020703623.1:0-5313 GCF_002925995.2 Terrapene triunguis | reverse complement strand
GTCTCTGTACACAGAGAGCTGTTACCCTTCCCTTTATAGTTATGACACGCCCCCCAAATCACAGATAGTGTTGGACGTTCGGTTCCACACTGGCTGTGATTTCTTCCTGGAGTTCTAGGAGAAAACAGAGTTAATAAGACACATGTACCTTTAGACATACTACTGATTATATAAAAACTAACAATATGTTTCATTCCAAGAACAATTGTTAACCAGTTAACTCTGGGAAACTTTCCCGGGAGAGTGCATCAGCCACTTTGTTAGAAGCTCCCGAAATGTGTTGTATTTCAAAATCAAAATCTTGGAGAGCTAAACTCCACCGAAGAAGTTTTTTGTTATTTCCCTTGGCGGTATGAAGCCACTGTAGCGCAGCATGGTCTGTTTGTAGTTGGAAACGCCGTCCCCAAACATATGGGCGTAGCTTTTCCAGCGCGTACACAATGGCGTAGCATTCCTTTTCGCTGATTGACCAGTGGCTTTCCCTCTCAGACAGTTTCTTGCTGAGAAACACGACAGGATGGAATTCTTGATCCGGTCCTTCCTGCATTAAAACTGCTCCCACGCCTCGCTCGGACACATCTGTGGTTACTAGGAACGGTTTGTCAAAGTCTGGGGCCCTTAGCACAGGGTCAGACATGAGTGTTGCCTTAAGCTGGTTAAAGGCCTTTTGACACTCATCAGTCCACTGAACTGCATTTGGCTGTTTCTTTCTGGTTAGGTCTGTCAGCGGGGCGGCGATTTGGCTGTAGTGTGGTACAAATCGCCTATAATATCCGGCCAAGCCTAAGAAGGATTGGACCTGTTTCTTTGACTTTGGAACCGGCCACTTTTGGATAGCATCCACTTTGGCCTGTAGGGGGTTTATAGTTCCTTGACCCACCTGGTGCCCCAGGTACGTCACTCTGTTTTGGCCTATTTGACACTTTTTAGCCTTAACAGTTAGTCCTGCCTGTCGGATGCGCTCGAAGACTTTTTCCAGGTGCTCCAGGTGTTCTGTCCATGAATCAGAAAAAATGGCCACATCATCGAGGTAGGCAACTGCAGATTCTCCCAATCCCGCTAGGAGACCATCTACAAGTCTTTGGAAGGTGGCGGGTGCATTTCGCAACCCGAAAGGGAGTACATTGAATTCATACACCCCTGCCTGGGTGACGAAGGCGGACCTTTCCTTAGCGGGTTCATCTAGTGGTACTTGCCAGTACCCCTTGGTTAAGTCTAAAGTAGAGATGAATTGGGCATGTCCCAATTTCTCCAATAGCTCATCTGTGCGTGGCATTGGATAGTTGTCAGGACGAGTTACAGCATTTAGCTTACGGTAGTCCACGCAAAAGCGTATTTCCCCATCTGGTTTGGGAACTAGAACCACTGGAGATGCCCATGCACTGGTAGAGGGGCGGATTATACCCATCTGTAGCATGTCCTGGATCTCCCTTTGTATAGCCGCTTGGGCATGAGGTGACTCCCGGTAGGGTGGGGTTCTAATTGGGTGAGCATTACCTGTGTCAATGGAGTGGTATGCCCGTTCGGTCCGTCCTGGAGTGGCTGAGAAAATTGGTGCAAAGCTTGTGCACAGCTCCTTGATCTGCTGTCGCTGCAGACGTCCCAGGGTCGTGGAGAGGTTCACCTCTTCCACGCCACCATTCCTTGTTCCTTCGTAGTAGACACCTGCAGGCCACTCCGCGTCATCTGTTTCCTGGGCTGTAAACTGGCAAACGTTTAATTCTCTGGAATAAAAGGGCTTAAGAGAATTAACATGGTATACCTTAGGCTTTATGTTGGAGGTGGGGGAGGCTATGAGATAGTTAACAGCTCCTAGGCGCTCCTGGACCGTGAATGGTCCTTCCCAAGACGCTTGCATTTTATGGGCCTGGAGCGCCTTTAAGACCATGACTTGGTCTCCTACTTTGAAGGACCGTTCTCTGGAATGTTTATCATACCAGGCCTTTTGCTCTTCCTGAGCATCCTTTAGGTTTTCTTTAGCAAGGGCTAAAGAGTGTCGGAGGGTGTTTTGTAGGTTGCTTACAAAGTCTAGAATGTTAGTTCCTGGAGAAGGCGTAAACCCCTCCCATTGCTGCTTCACCAACTGTAATGGCCCCTTAACCTCACGGCCATACACAAGTTCAAATGGTGAAAACCCTAAACTGGGATGTGGTACAGCCCTGTAGGCAAAAAGCAACTGCTGCAACACTAGGTCCCAATCATTGGAGTGTTCATTTACGAATTTACGTATCATGGCCCCCAAAGTTCCATTAAAACTCTCCACCAGACCATTGGTTTGATGGTGATGAGGGGTGGCAACCAAGTGATTCACCCCATGAGCTTCCCACAGGTTTTTCATGTTCCCTGCCAGGAAATTAGTTCCCGAATCTGTAAGGATGTCGGAGGGCCAACCTACCCTGGCAAAAATGTCTGCTAATGCCTGGCACACACTTTTAGTCTTGGTGTTGCTTAAGGGTACAGCTTCTGGCCATCGGGTAGCAAAATCCATGAAAGTCAGTACGTACTGCTTTCCTCTGGGTGTCTTCT
This sequence comes from Terrapene triunguis, assembly GCF_002925995.2. Lineage (NCBI taxonomy): Eukaryota > Metazoa > Chordata > Testudines > Emydidae > Terrapene > Terrapene triunguis. Next base: position 2,787 of record NW_020703623.1, on the reverse strand, counting down.
TTGGGAAAGGACCCAGAATATCCACAGCTACTCGCTGAAATGGGACCTCAATTATGGGTAGTGGCTGGAGAGGGGCTTTAACCTGGTCTTGGGGCTTTCCCACTCGTTGGCACACCTCACAAGACCGGACATAATTAGCAACGTCCTTGCCCATTCCCTCCCAGTGGAAGGACTTCCCCAACCGGTCTTTGGTTCTGTTCACCCCAGAATGGCCACTGGGATGATCATGGGCTAAGCTCAAGAGCTTTACCCGATACTTAGTGGGAACCACCAACTGTCTTTGAGGATGCCAGTCTTCCTGGTGCCCACCAGAAAGAGTCTCCTTGTATAAAAGTCCTTGTTCTACAACAAACCGGGATCGGTTAGAAGAGCTGAGAGGCGGTGGGGTGCTCCGCGCCGCCGCCCAAGCTTTCTGAAGGCTGTCATCTGCTTCCTGCTCGGCCTGGAACTGTTCCCTTGATGCTGGAGACATCAGTTCCTCCTTGGACTGTGGACTGGGGCTTGGTCCCTCTGGAAGCGATGTAGGGGCTGGGATTTTTTCCATTGACTGTGAACCGCTATCCGCTGGTGCACTATGTGGTATCTCAGGCTCTGGCTGAGCCTCTTGGGTAAGGTTATCTGCTGCTCCCGCCAGTTCAGGCTCGCTGGTGTCCTCTGGCATTGGAGTTGTAGACGGGGTTGCAAGCGCTGGACTCAGTGCCGGCAATGGTTCTGGTGCTGGTTGCGTTGCGAATTCCGGTTCCGGGACTGGCTTTGGCTGGGTCTCTGGGATTGGATCCACTACGGCTGTTGCAGTCGTTGGCAGGGGATCCGGTTCCACCACCTGTGTTTGGGACTCCGGTAACACCGACGGGGCTCTGGTGGACGGCTCAGGAACAGGGATGGGGGTGAAAGCTTGCTTAGCCTGACTGCGGGTGACTATTCCCACCCTCTTGGCTAGCTTCACATGGTTGGCCAAGTCTTCCCCCAGCAGCATGGGGATGGGATAATTGTCATAGACTGCAAAAGTCCACATTCCTGCCCAGCCCTTGTACTGGACATGCAACTGGGCTGTAGGCAAGGTTACAGACTGTGACACGAAGGGTTGAATTGTCACTGTATCCTCCGGGTTGATGAGTTTGGGGTCCACTAGGGATTGGTGGATAGTTGACACTTGTGCCCCAGTATCCCTCCAAGCGATAACCTTCTTTCCGCCCACTCTCAAGGTTTCCCTTCGCTCCGACGGTATGAGAGAGGCATCTGGGTCTGGGGATCTTTGGTGTGATTGGGGTGTAATGAACTGTAATCGGTTGGGGTTCTTGGGGCAGTGAGCCTTTATATGCCCCAGTTCATTACATTTAAAACATCGCCCTGCTAAGGTATCACCGGGGCGATGTTGGTTGGTGGAGACTGGTGGGGTGGGGTGAGAAGGCGTCTGGGGTTTCCCTTGGGATGTGGGTGGGGCCTTGGGTTGTCCCCGGTGATAAGGTTTTGTTTCGGCTTGCCCCTTCTGATATTCGCTCCAACTGCTACTAGCTTTTTTCTTTTCTGTCACCTCCACCCATTTGGCTCCAATCTCCCCCGCCTCGGTTACAGTTTTGGGCTTCCCATCTAGGATGTACCTTTCTATTTCCTCAGGAACACCCTCTAAAAACTGCTCCATTTGCAATAGGAAGGGCAACTCTTCCGTAGATTTAACATTTGCTCCTGATATCCAGGCATCCCAATTTTTCCCAATGTGGTAGGCATGTCGGGTAAATGACACATCGGGTTTCCACCTTAGGGCTCTGAACCGCCGACGGGCATGCTCAGGTGTTAGCCCCATTCTGATTCTGGCCTTGTTTTTAAAAAGTTCATAACTGTTCATGTGTTCCTTAGGCATTTCAGCCGCCACCTCTGCTAAGGGTCCACTGAGCTGCGGTCTCAGCTCTACCATGTACTGGGGTGGAGGGATGCTGTATCCAAGGCAGGCCCTTTCAAAATTTTCTAAGAAGGCCTCAGTATCATCGCCTGCCTTGTAGGTAGGGAATTTCCTGGGATGGGAAGTGGTACCTGGAGAGGAGTTGTTAGGATGGTCTGATGCACCCTGCCTAGTCCTTGCTGCTTCCAGTTCCATCTCTCTTTTATGGGCCTCCTGTTTGGCTTTTTCTTCTCTTTCATGGGCCTCCTGTTTGGCTTTCTCTTCTCTTTCATGGGCCTCCTGTTTGGCTTTTTCTTCTCTTTTATGGGCCTCCTCTTCAGCTTCTTTCTCGAATTTTTTAATTTCAAGCAGTCTCTGATGTTTTCTCTCATTTTCTTCTGCTTCTAGTCTGGCCAGTTCTATTTTGTTAGCTACTTCTTTGGTAGTCATTTTCCTGTTTTCTTGTGCTGGGTCACACCCTCTGCAGTTGACTGAAACTGGGATGTACTTAGCTCTGGCTGCTGCTGAGTTAACAGAGACTTACTAACAAGCTACTCCCGAGGATGTAAAAAGAAAAAAAAAAAACAATTCAGCCTGTAAATTACCTTTACCAGTTCAAAGTTTGCTCACTTTGAACCCTTCTCTTAACAAAGGACCTCGTTAAAAAAAACTTAACACCTCTGCCTTCAGGCAAGGAGAGATAAGATATGCATCTACCTTCAGCTCTGCTCTCCAAGCAGCTAGAAGGAAAAAAAAATCTCTTACTGGCTTTTGGGTCTAAAACGATCTCCACCGCTGTGCCACCATGTCAAGGCTGTATCCCCACTTTGAACTTTAGGGTACAAATGTAGGGGCCTGCAAGAAAACTTCTAAGCTTATCTACCAGCTTAGCTTTGGTCCGCTGCCAC
>NW_020703622.1:0-1029 GCF_002925995.2 Terrapene triunguis | reverse complement strand
ATTGCCTGGTGCATCCCCGCACAGACCCCGCGCCGCGTGCAAAGCCCTCCCGAGTGCATTGAGCAATGCTGGGGGTGCTAGCCCCGCACACACCAGGGCGCTGTGTGCAAACTGCAAACATCACACACACACACACACTGCCTTGCCTGGTGCATCCCCGCACAGACCCCACTTTCTTGGAAATCCTGGGCAGTGTCTAATGGGGATATTGGTTTCGCTGAGATCACAGCGAGTGAGTAAGCTTCTCCATCTCCCCTTGAGAGGTCCAAAAGCACACTCCACCACCATTCTGCACTTGCTCAGCCGGTAGTTGAACAGTTCTTTTTCTGTGTCCAGGGCGCCAGTATAGGGCTTCATGAGCCAGGGCATTAGCGGGTAGGCTGGGTCCCCGAAGATCACTGTAGGCATCTCCACATCCCTAACAGTTATTTTGTGGTCCGGGAAGTAAATACGTTCCTGCAGCCATCTAAACAGACCAGAGTTCCTGAAAACACGAGTGTCATGAACCTTGCCCGGCCATCCGACACTGATGTTTGTAAAACGTCCCCTATGGTCCACCAGTGCTTGCAGCACCATTGAAAAGTAGCCCTTTCGGTTAATGTACTGGCTGGCCTGGTGGTCCGGTCCCAGGATAGGGATGTGAGTTCCATCTATAGCCCCACCGCAGTTTGGGAATCCCATCGCGGCGAAGCCATCTATGATGACCTCCACGTTTCCCAGGGTCACTACCTTTGACAGCAGTACCTCAACGATTGCGTTGGCTACTTGCATCACAACAACCCCCACGGTAGATTTGCCCACGCCAAAGTGGTTCGCGACTGACCGGTAGCTGTCTGGCGTTGCAAGCTTCCAGAGGGCTGTGGCCACTCGCTTCTGGACACTCAGGGTTGCTCGCATCCGGGTGTCCTTGCGCTTCAGGGCAGGGGACAGCAACTCACAAAGTTCCAGGAAAGTTCCCTTCCGCATGCGAAAGTTTCGCAGACACTGGGATTCATCCCAGACCTGCAGCACTATGCGGTCCCACCAGTC
>NW_020703621.1:0-3026 GCF_002925995.2 Terrapene triunguis | reverse complement strand
TGGATGGCAGGAGAGAGATCACTTGATCATTGCCTGTTAGGTTCACTCCCTCTGGGGCACCTGGGATTGGCCACCGTCGGTAGACAGGATACTGGGCTAGATGGACCTTTGGTCTGACCCGGTACGGCCTTTCTTATGTTCTTATGTAATCTCCACAGTATATCAATAGCAGTACTCTAGTCTGGGAGAAAAGACACTGTTAAATAATGAGATGGATTAAATCTAACAATCTATCTCTCTCGGCTTTTATATCATACTCATCACTGTTTTCCCTGAGTGCTGCTTGCCTCTGGAGACCAGTGCTCAAATCCTGGTTAGATTACAGTTTGACTGGTCTCCTCTAAATCCACATTGCAGAATCTCCGTACAAGGTAGAGGAATTTAGCACACTTGGCCAAAGAAGAGGCCACTGGTAAGGAGAGGTTCCTGGAGATCAAGCCTGAAGTCCATTGACAGAGCTATGTGGAGTCCCAGAGACTGCAGGCAGGTGGACTGGAAGAGCTTGAGGGAGGGGGGAGATTTAGGAATGGAATAGCAGGGGCTGCTACAAATCAGGGTTAAGGTGCATTGGTAGAGCTGCACGGAAGACCTTGAACTACTAGATAGTGAACATGTTGCACTTTCAGGGCAGAAGTGAGATTCAGTGGTGTGGCTGCATGTGGGAAGCTTGCATTCCACCTGCCTCTTACCAACACTATTGGTTTCTCACTTCAGTAAGCACTGATCTCAGCTGATTTTTTTTTTCTTTTTAGTGAAAATGACCTTGCAAAGCAGCATGATGGGGTGTGATCTGTCATAGCCGGTAAATGTGAAAGAGATGGCAGCTGTGCAAACGCCAGGCTGTCCGGAGGGCTTGGGAAGCAAGGAACAACATACATGTTTCACCACAATTCAAATTATGTTGGGGTTAAGTTTGGCACTTCAGTAGTCAAAACATCTTTCAAACATCTCCTCGGGCTGGAAAATCCCCTCCTATAGCCACAGAAAGAAAGAAGCGTAACCCAATCCACTGCTCCAGATTATTCAGTGTTCAACCATGTAATTGAGATTAATCATTTCTTCCTGTGATCCCCGGGAATACCTTTCATGTCTGGAGCTCTTTTCCCCCTCTGCGAGACTTGAACTTTGATACTGTAGCTGAGATGCAAATGGAGGGAGCGAGAGAGGGCAAGGCAGGGATGCTTCCAACTCTAGGATGTATTCGACACGTTTACCATGCCCACCGCACAAAAGAAAGGGGGCCTCTTGGCATCATGAACCAGTCATGAGGATCACTGCTCCTTTCAGCCCCACTCCCTAGCTTTAATTAGAAAGGGGTCCAAGTCACGATGGTTAGATCTGGAATGGCCCTGAAGTGTATGGATCAGAGAGCATAGGTGCTGGAGCTAGCGGTGCTGGGGGTGCTGCTGCGCCCTCTGGCTTGAAGTGGTGTCCATCATATACAAAGTTTACAGTTTGATTCAATGGCTCTTAGCCTCCCACCCCCCATACAAATTGTTCCAGCACCTCTGTCAGAAAGGAGAGGATTCAGGGGCCTTGTTGTGACCACTGCAGACCTGGGACTTTAGTCACAAAGCTCCTATCCGGAGATGGATCTGCACATGCCACAAGAGGAGTGAGAAGGTGGGAATCACACCAGGTTCTCACATGGCGTTGTAGCTCACCGGCCCTGGGCCACATAAAGGCCAGGCATTTGTAATGCATCTCATTGCTACAGGCCTGTCACAGCCACCTGTTTGGCCCATATTTTTATGCAGAATCGCAGAGACACTTTAGACATCTATCAAATTGACTTTGGCACATGCAAAATTCCTCTCTATGTATGAATTAGCCAATTAATTGAAGACCTGACTGGAGTGAGTCTCCCAACAACTGGAGTGGCAGGCCGTGAGAAATGGCTCTCTTGCCTGCCTTCCGCTCACCAGGAGGGCTCTGCAGTGTGGCAGGAGCCAGAGCTCCAGGGGCATCCCCCTTTCTAGCTTGAACTCTGCAGCTGTGAAAAGGTTAAGTGCTTGTCACCAGGGGACCCCCGCAGAGGTTCAGGGGACACCCAGAAGGAGGGGTGGAGCAGGCTGCATGAAGACAGGGGATGGAAAAGTCAAGCAAAATGCTATTTTGTTGGTTTATCTCCTAACCTTCTGGAATCTGGTAACAGGAGACAGGGTGCTTGAAATAGCTTGGATAAGTGTCCTGGTTTGGCCAGCTCACTGGGTAATATGAGAAGATGTCAGGTAAGCTGTTGTAGAGACCCAGTTTAACATCATTTCTTCCATTAGCAAATAGATAGCAGACTGTGAAGAACTTCAAAAAGATCTCACAAAACTAAGTGATTGGGCAACAAAATGGCAAATGAAATTTAATGTGGATAAATGTAAAGTAATGCACATTGGAAAAAATAACCCCAACTATACATACAATATGATAGGGGCTAATTTCGCTACAACAAGTCAGGAAAAAGATCTTGGAGTCATCGTGGATAGTTCTCTGAAAATGTCCACGCAGTGTGCAGAGGCGGTCAAAAAAGCAAACAGGATGTTAAGAATCATTAAAAAGGGGATAGAGAATAAGACTGAGAATATATTATTGCCCTTATATAAATCGATGGTACGCCCTCATCTCGAATACTGCGTACAGATGTGGTCTCCTCATCTCAAAAAAGATATACTGGCACTAGAAAAGGTTCAGAAAAGGGCAACTAAAATGATTAAGGGTTTGGAACGGGTCCCATATGAGGAGAGATTAAAGAGGCTAGGACTCTTCAGCTTGGAAAAGAGGAGACTAAGGGGGGATATGATAGAGGTATATAAAATCATGAGTGATGTGGAGAAAGTGGATAAGGAAAAGTTATTTACTTATTCCCATAATACAAGAACTAGGGGTCATCAACTGAAATTAATAGGCAGCAGGTTTAAAACAAATAAAAGGAAGTTCTTCTTCACGCAGCGCACAGTCAACTTGTGGAACTCCTTACCTGAGGAGGTTGTGAAGGCTAGGACTATAACAGAGTTTAAAAGAGAACTGGATAA
>NW_020703620.1:0-1073 GCF_002925995.2 Terrapene triunguis | reverse complement strand
CTTATTATTATATTTTTATAAAACCATGTAGACTGCACAACGTCACACCCTCCTCCTGAACTTACTGCCAGAGACTTGGACACTGACCATGGCGGAGGCAGTATACCTAAAATTTGTTTTTGGGCTCCCCTATGGGGCAGACACTCCTGTGTCCCCCAAAAGGGAAAGAGACCCTGATCCAGCTGTAGGCTCACAGCTCCAAGCTATGAGAGACCTTTCGCTGGCCAGCAAAATCCCCTCCCTTTCACTCAGGTTGGGTTTGCTTCCAGCTAGAGTCCTTGGGGTTTGTTTCCACCGCAGCAGTCACCAGGACCCCAACTTCCAGCTCTAGGATACATGTCTCTGTGCACCTCTTCCACTCCATTACAGCCAGGTCATGCTTCTGGGTCTTACTTGCTTTGTCTCTTAAGTCCAGGCTGGTGGGCAGCCTTTTCTTTTCCCAGGCAAATTGTACATCAATTTCCATTTGTCTTCCCTTGAGACCATCACTTGATGAGCTGGGATGCCACAGAGAACACCCTCCTGCCAGAACAGGCACCCCTCCACTCCTGTCTTGCTAGGTTAGACACTCCAGTCAGCTTCAGCACAGACAGAGATTGGGCCACACCCATCTGCAGTTCACTGAAACTGAGATTTACTCAGCTCAGGGGCTTCTTAGTTAACAGAGACATTCCCAGCACCCATTGTTCAGTCTTTCTGGGCAATTTGCAACTTGCGTAGTTTTAGCTTCTTTTGATCTTCATTCTTACTTATTTTGCTTCCTTTTCTGTCCCTACTTCCCTTTCCCGAAATAAGCAAACAGAAAATAACAAACCAGTAACCACTTTGTCTGTTCTCCAGCCACCACACTTAAAACTCACTTAAAATCACTACCAGTATCTCAAAGCAATCAGCTGTGCACAGATCCTGCTCGACTACGCCACTGTGACGGGTTGGATCACAGAAACCCCCTTGGGAGCTGCCACCCGATGTGCCAAGACTACCCCTGCTTCTGTTTTCCCTGCCAGCTTAGGGCTCCAGCACCCTGTCTTGCTGAGCCAGCCACTCCTGTCTGGCTCCAACACAGACTCAGG
>NW_020703619.1:0-1844 GCF_002925995.2 Terrapene triunguis | reverse complement strand
GCCTGTCTCCCCACTCACCCGGTTGCACCACTCAGGGCATGTGGAGGGTCCAGGTCTCTGCACAGCACTCCAGACTGACCTGCTCCAGCCCGGGCTCCTAGGTCCTAACCCTCGTGGTTACTGCTCCCCGAGGGCTCTGTTGGCCCTGGAGCCGGACCCCCACGCAGGTGGCTCTTAAGGTCTGTGAGCGGTCGAAGGGTGGCCGGGAACTGAGGAGCAGCCACAGCCCCGGGACCCCAACCAGCACAAGGACCAGAGGGGGAAGCGTTGTGGCTGCCGGCATCATTGCGCCACCTAACGCAGCAGTCGCCCTACCCTGCCTGGCTCTGGCTTCTGGCCTCTGGGCCGGTGAAGGTTGGGAGCCTCTGAGGGGAGGAGGCGGGACTTACACTTCAGTGAGGAAGAGCCACAGTGAGGACAAGGCCTCATTGTGTGTGTGGGGGGGGAGGGGGGAACAGCTGCCACAACTTTCTGTCTACCCCACCTCAGCTCCCCCCATGAAGAAGGGGCTGGTGCTGCCCCTGCTGCCCACAGGCTGTCACTGCTCCTCCAGGGCAGATGCACTCTGCGCATTACCCAGACTGGCCACCGGGTGTCACTGCTGTTCCAGGAGAAACACAGTCTGTATGTTACCCTGCCTGGCCACCGGATGGCATTGATGGTCCAAGGCAGACAGCCCAGGCATTACCCCGCTGGCCACCGAGTATCACTGCAGCGCTGTGGGGGGGAAATGGTTTCTGCATTACCCGGAGTGGCCATATGGTGTCACTGTTGGTCCACGAGGGAAATGCTTTGTGCTTTGCCATGAGTGGCCACCAAGCGTCACTGCTGCTGCGTGGGGGACATGCTCTGTGCATTGTCGTGATTGGCCACTGGGTGTCACTGTTGCTCCAGGGCAGCTGCATTCTGAGCCATACCCCAGGAGCAGGGGCGGCTCTAGTTTTTTTGCTGCCCCAAGCGCGGCAGGCAGGCTGCCTTCGGCAGCACGCCTGCAGGAGGTCCCCGGTCCTGCGGATTTGGCATACCCGCCGCCGAATTGCCACCGAATCCACAGGACCGGCGGACCTCCCGCAGGCGTGCCGCCGAAGACTGCCTGACTGCCGCCCTTGCCCAGGTGGCCTCTAAGATACATGTGTGGTAAAGGCCTTGAGTACAGATGGCTGCTTCCCTTTAGGTGGGGGTCGGTTTGTAATAAAAGTTTTCCTCCTTGTTCTGGGTGCAGAGGGAGAATTTCCCTATTTTGGGAGCAGCTGATCTTCCAGGGTGGGGAGGAGCAGGTTCTCCTGAGCAGAGACCTGGAACCAGGAAGGTGAGTACAGCACTTTGTGCATTCTCCCCACTGGCCACTGGGTATCACTTTTACTCCACCACTTTGTATTCCCTGTTTGGCCACCCGGTGTTACTGTTGCTCCTTGTCACGGAGTGTGGGGGGACTCAGGGCCCTGCACCCCCGGCGTCCTGCGATTCACCATGACTCTCAGCCAGCCAGTAAAGCAGAAGGTTTATTTAGACGACAGGAATACAGTCCAAGACAGGTCTTGCAGGCACAGACAACAGGACCCCCTCAGTTAGGTCCATCTTGGGGTCCCCGGGCACCCTAGCCCCCTTAGGGGATCAGAGCCCTGTCTGCCCCAAGCCCCAGTCACTAGCCAGCTTCTCCAACTCTCTTTGTTCAGTCTCCCGGGCCAAGGTGTCACCTCGCCTCCCCCCCTTCCTGGGTTCTCATGTTACATGCTCAGGTATTCTCCTTCAGTCATTCACCCATCCCCCAATGCAGACCATCCTAGCCACACTCCCCTGTCAGCATTCACAGACTACTTTAAGAACAGTCTCAGTTCGTCACA
>NW_020703618.1:0-3600 GCF_002925995.2 Terrapene triunguis | reverse complement strand
CCTCCTCATGGGGCATGTTGTTTTGAGGCTCAGTTGTGCAGCTTTGGGAGAAGTGAAGCTTGTTGCTGTCTCTCTCTGTAAGCCTAGCTTGGCTTTCAGAGGCAGGGCAGCCTTCATCCTGTTCACTGCCCTCATCCTGGGGCAAGTGTTCCCTTTTAAGCTCCCCCCAACTCCAGGCAGAACAAGCCTTGCAGGTGTGCCTTGTTGGTGTTGAACAGGCCCAGGGGAACTTGTTTATCTCCTCTCTGCCATTTTGAGAGCATGCCCCTTCACAGCAGCACAATGAGGCAAGTGGGGAAAGAAGTCACCCTGATGACTTGGTAGACTGATGAAGTCAAAAACACCAGACTTTGTGGGACTGCTGCACTTCTGGGAAGGACAGAGGAGTAGTACAGGCAGAATATGAAAAACAGAAACATGAACCAGGCTGGAGGGGACACATCACTGCAGTAGAGGGCATGAGTCTATTTTGCTGAGAGTTGTGTAGTGCATTATGGGAGGATGAAGCAAAGGAAAGGGACTGAGCACGAGAGCTATTAACGAAGTTCATTTCTATATTCTCTCACAGTTCCAGACCCTCCTGCAGTTTGACACTCATCAGAATAAGACAGAACCAATGACTACCAGCCCATCTTTCAGCTGGAGGAACCGGAAGCTTCCTAATGACATTCCAAGCACTGGTGAGATACCTACTAAAACTGGTTCATAATGGAGGGGGCTCATGCACTGTTAAGATAACACTTACTATGCAATGTGGCCACCCAATCTTAACTGCCATTGGGATGTCAATAGGAGCAGCTCCCATTGGCCGGGCCATCACTTCCCGCAGCTCCCATTGGCCAGGAACAGCGAACCACTGCAAATCTAGAAGTCCAACTTCTGATATAACCAGATTTTTTGCAGCTTAGGCAAAACAAACAAAAATGCTTTCTAAAGCCAAGAATTTAAAAAGGCTTCCTCCAGCCAGTTTCCAAACAAATATATTCAAACAGAAAATGGCATTAGATAGCCAAAGTTTAAGTTACTGTTACCATCCACCTCCTATCAAAACTGTTCTAGATAGCTAACCAAACTCAATAACTAGAACACAACCCTTTTATAAAAACAACAAGGAGTCCGGTGGCACCTTAAAGACTAACAGATTTATTTGGGCATAAGCTTTCGTGGGTAAAAAACCTCACTTCTTCAGATGCATTTGAGGTTTTTTACCCACGAAAGCTTATGCCCAAATAAATCTGTTAGTCTTTAAGGTGCCACCGGACTCCTTGTTGTTTTTGTGGATACAGACTAACACAGCTACCCCCTGATACTTAACCCTTTTATAGTGTGTAATTTGCAACTGCTGATCCAATTCTGCTACTCTTCCCCATGACATCCCTTGAAATTAGGGCTTTCACCTTTGATTTTTCTATTGCTCAGAGTGTTCACGCCCACCCTACCAATCCCTGGATGGGGTCTATACACTCCAACATAAATTTTATTCTGGTACTTTAGGAAGAATACATAATATTAATTCGTGGTGGAATACTGTTTAGCATGCTATAGTGTCAGTAGCCACAAGAGGGTAGCAGAGCCTCAAGAATAAAACTGGTGCTCTAATACTCCCATTTCAAATAGCACCCAGTCACATTATTAAAATGTGAGTTTGGAATCATGCAGGCTTCTATAAGTGAGACACATGTTTCAGGGAGTTGGCAGGGAGACACCTCATGACTCCTCATGCATATCTGCTTGACTGATTTATTTATTGGTGACCTGATGTCCTGCCTTCCTAACTGGAGGCCAATCTTCCACTGATTTCAACGGGCTTTTCATCAGGCCCTGAGTATGTATTTTTTAATACAAGGTGTTCAGTGTTCTCACTAAGGTTGTATATTTTCCCGTTTTTCTCCTTTGCAGGCCCGCACATCCTGACTATCGCTGTCTTTGCACTCACAGGGACCGTGGTGTTGGTTCTGATCATTGCTCTGCTGGTGTTGAGGTACCAGCCTCATCTTTCTTCTCTCCTGCATTTGCTACTTCTGGGCCTGGGTTGTTTGATATCTCCTTGAAAATCCGTCCAATTATCTCCCACCCATCGGCAAGGCTCTTGTTGGCTTCTCCCTCTGTGTGTGCCACTCTATTGTAGACACCACTCATGGCATCTGTGTTCAGCACTCCTTGCTTTGAGAAATGATCTAATTGCTCAGGTGGTAGACATGACAGATAGTCAGGCCTATTCCGTCCACTAGAAAGCACTGCTTTGCATACACACACAAACTTAACAAGTGTCTTTGTGAGGACAAGGCCAACCTTCAGACTTTTTCTCACTTACTGCTCACACTTAGTCCTTTCTATTACTCTACTGTGTTTCTTTACCCTTTTGGTGACTTAACAGTTCATTCTGAAAGGATGATCTTGTGTCATTTCACTAATAAAAACACCAGAAAGTTTTGGTGCCACAGTCTCTAGACCCTCTTTGTCTCTTACTATTTTCCCAGACTTGTCTTGCCTCATTGCAGCTAGTTCACATGCTTTTTCTATGGCTAAAATTTTCTGACCTGATTGTGGTATAGCTTCTATCATGGCGGAAAAATCAAATAAATAGAAACTGAAACCCACTCTAGGAGCCTCTCAAAGAAAAAGTTCAACCCATTTCCAGTGCATCTATATATCTCTCATATTCACAGGACCCAGAACCGTCATTTTCAGTGGTTTTAGAGGTGTATATTTTACCTGGACCTTCCACCTTTAGTAGCTCAGACGACTCCTTTTCCGCAGATCAAAGGACTTCAGAGACAACAAGAAAATTGGATTCTATGAAAACCTGATTAGTAGCACACTTTAACCATTGTCATTTTGACCTGATGTGTTCTCCTTGCTAGTTAACACTTTCCATGAGATAAGAATCCAAGTTGATGTAGTCAGTCCACACTTGGATGCCCAGCTGCACCCAAGAAATAGAAGAGCTCATTGTTCACAAACCTAAGGACAAACATGCCAACAGACTGATAAAGTTAATCTGTATTTGTTTATTTGTTGAAGAGCTACCAGAAATTTGACAAAAGGCTATTTCCAGACACTTTGTACTGCTGCCAAAGGTGCTGTTACCCCTCCTGAATCTATTCCAATGAATCTACTGATGGCAAAGATATTAATCATTGAATTCTATTTAGAGTTTTATGCCACACCCGTCACTGTGGTCTCTGAGAGCCTCCAATGCAGAAGAAATCCCTGGGGAGTCCTCAGAATCAATTCTTGCTATTTTTTCCAAAGAATTTACGCTTTGCATGTAGAAATGTTACCAAACTTCACAATCCTAGCTAATTCAGATGATGCAGTGGATTACCTCATAATTCTCAAGGAAGAGAGATCTGACAATGACATTCTCTTTTGTCAGCCAGTTAATGCCCTGATTAATAACTGTCTACACTTGATACCAATTTTGCTTTTCCCATCAATATAACCAAGCTCCACAAGCAGACTACCTAAACTGAGGTCTTCTGACCCTAGTTTCAGTTGTGCAGTAATTTCCTGCTCTAGTAAGTCTTATATCTTGATAGTTGATAATAATACTCCTAAGGATCCATTAGGCAAGAAAATGAACCAGAGCTCCAATCA
>NW_020703617.1:0-7676 GCF_002925995.2 Terrapene triunguis | reverse complement strand
GGGGCATGTTGTTTTGAGGCTCAGTTGTGCAGCTTTGGAGAAGTGAAGCTTGTTGCTGTCTCTGTGTGAGCCTAGCTTGGCTTTCAGAGGCAGGGCAGCCTTCATCCTGTTCACTACCCTCATCCTGGGGCAAGTGTTCCCTTTTAAGCTCTCCCCGACTCCAGGCAGAACAAGCCTTGCAGGTGTGCCTTGTTGGTGTTGAACAGGCCCAAGGGAACTTGTTTCTCTCCTCTCTGCCATTTTGAGAGCATGCCCCTTCACAGCAGCACAATGAGGCAAGTGGGGAAAGAAGTAACCCTGATGACTTGGTAGACTGATGCAGTCAAAAACACCAGACTTTGTGGGACTGCTGCACTTCTGGGAAGGACAGAGGAGTAGTACAGGCAGAATATGAAAAACAGAAACATGACCCAGGCTGGAAGGGACACATCACTGCAGCAGAGGACATGAGTCTATTTTGCTGAGAGTTGTGTAGTGCATTATGGGAGGATGAAGCAAAGGAAAGGGACTGAGCGTGAGAGCTATTAACGAAGTTCATTTCTATATTCTCTCACAGTTCCAGACCCTCCTGCAGTATGACACTCATCAGAATAAGACAGAACCAATGACTACCAGCCCATCTTTCAGCTGGAAGAACCGGAAGCTGCCTAATGACATTCCAAGCACTGGTGAGATACCTACTAAAACTGGTTCATAATGGAGGGGGCTCATGCACCGTTAAGATAACACTTACTATGCAATGTGGCCACCCAATCTTAACTGCCATTGGGATGTCAATAGGAGCTGAGAATATGACAGTCCCTTATCCTACCCTAACTAAACCTGTTATTTTCTGTGTACCCAATACAACTTCAAATTATCATTTCTGTTCATATACTGCTAGGAGCCTTGCTGTACTCTGTGCAGCACAGTTGATCTGTGGTGTACATGATGTGATTGGAATAACAGAGACTTGGTGGGATAACTCACATGACTGGAGTACTGTCATGGATGGATATAAACTGTTCAGGAAGGACAGGCAGGGCAGAAAAGGTGGAGGAGTTGCATTGTATGTAAGAGAGCAGTATGACTGCTCAGAGCTCTGGTATGAAACTGCAGAAAAACCTGAGAGTCTCTGGATTAAGTTTAGAAGTGTGAGCAACAAGGGTGATGTTGTGGTGGGAGTCTGCTATAGACCACCAGACCAGGGGGATGAGGTGGACGAGGCTTTCTTCCGGCAACTAACAGAAGTTACTAGATCGCAGGCCCTGGTTCTCATGGGAGACTTCAATCACCCTGATATCTGCTGGGAGAGCTATACAGCAGTGCACAGATAATCCAGGAAGTTTTTGGAAAATGTAGGGGACAATTTCCTAGTGCAAGTGCTGGAGGAACCAATTAGGGGCAGAGCTTTTCTTGACCTGCTGCTCACAAACCGGGAAGAATTAATAGGGGAAGCAAAAGTGGATGGGAACCTGAGAGGCAGTGACCATGAGATGGTCCAGTTCAGGATCCTGACACAAGGAAGAAAGGAGAGCAGCAGAATACGGACCCTGGACTTCAGAAAAGCAGACTTTGAGTCCCTCAGGGAACTGATGGACAGGATCCCCTGGAAGAATAACATGAGGGGGAAAGGAGTCCAGGAGAGCTGGCTGTATTTTAAAGAATCCTTATTGAGGCTCTAGGAAAAAACCATCCCGATGTGTAGAAAGAATAGTAAATATGGCAGGTGACCAGCTTGGCTTAACAGTGAAATCCTTGCTGATCTTAAACACAAAAAAGAAGCTTACAAGTGGAAGATTGGACAAATGACCAGGGAGGAGTATAAAAATATTGCTCAGGCATGCAGGAGTGAAATCAGGAAGGCCAAATCACACTTGGAGTTGCAGCTAGCAAAAGATGTTAAGAGTAACAAGAAGGGTTTCTTCAAGTACGTTAGCAACAAGAAGAAAGTCAAGGAAAGTGTGGGCCCCTTACTGAGTGAGAGAGGCAACCTAATGACAGAGGATGTGGAAAAAGCTAATGTACTCAATGCTTTTTTTGCCTCTGTCTACACGAACAAGGTCAGCTCCCAGACTACTGCACTGGGCAGCACAGCATGGGGAGGAGGTGACCAGCCCTCTGTGGAGAAAGAAGTGGTTCGGGACTATTTAGAAAAGCTGAATGAGCACAAGTCCATGGGGCTGGATGTGCTGCATCCGAGGGTGCTAAAGGAGTTGGCGGATGTGATTGCAGAGCCATTGGCCATTATCTTTGAAAACTCATGGCGATCGGGGGAGGTCCTGGATGACTGGAAAAAGGCTAATATAGTGCCCATCTTTAAAAAAGGGAAGGGGAACTACAGGCCAGTCAGCCTCACCTCAGTCCCTGGAAAAATCATGGAGCGGGTCCTCAAGGAATCAATTCTGAAGCACTTAGAGGAGAGGAAAGTGATCAGGAATAGTCAGCATGGATTCACCAAGGGCAAGTCATGCCTGATTAACCTAATTGCCTTCTATGATGAGATAACTGGCTCTGTGGATGAGGGGAAAGCAGTGGATGTGTTATTCCTTGACTTTAGCAAAGCTTTTGATACGGTTTCCCACAGTATTCTTGCCAGCAAGTTAAAGAACTATGGGCTGGATGAATGGACTATAAGGTGGATATAAAGCTGGCTAGATCTTCGGGCTCAATGGGTAGTGATCAATGGCTCCATGTCTAGTTGGCAGACGATATCAAGCGGAGTGCCCCAAGGGTCGGTCCTGGGGCCGGTTTTGTTCAATATCTTCATTAATGATCTGGAGCAGGGGTCGGCAATGTTTGGCACGCGGCTCGCCAGGGTAAGCACCCTAACAGGCCGGGCCAGTTTATTTACCTGCTGTCGCGGCAGGTTCGGCCAATCGTGGCCCCCACTGGCCGCGGTTCGCCGTCCCGGGCCAATGGGGGCGGCGAAAAGCCGCGGCCAGCACATCCCTCGCCCGCGCCGCTTCCCGCCACCCCCATTGGCCCAGGACGGCGAACCGCGGCGAGTGGGGGCCGCGATCGGCTGAACCTGCCACATCAGCAGGTAAATAAATTGGCCCGGCCCGCCAGGGTGCTTACCCTGGCGAGCCGCGTGCCAAACATTGCCGACCCCTGATCTGGAGTATGGTGTGGATTGCACCCTCAGCAAATTTGCAGATGACACTAAACTGGGAGTAGTGGTAGATTCGCTGGCGGGTAGGGATAGGATACAGAGGGACCTAGACAAATTAGAGGATTGGGCCAAAAGAAATCTGATGAGGTTCAACAAGGACAAGTGCAGAGTCCTGCACTTAGGACGGAAGAATCCCACGCACTGCTACAGACTAGGGACCGAATGGCTAGGCAGCAGTTCTGCAGAAAAGGACCTAGGGGTTACAGTGGACGAGAAGCTGGATATGAGTCAACAGTGTGCCCTTGTTGCCAAGAAGGCTAACGGCATTTTGGGCTGTATAAGTAGGGGCATTGCCAGCAGATTGAGGGACGTGCTCATTCCCCTCTATTCGACATTGGTGAGGCCTCATCTGGAGTACTGTGTCCAGTTTTGGGCCCCACACTACAAGAAGGATGTGGAAAAATTGGAAAGAGTCCAGCGGAGGGCAACAAAAATGATTAGGGGGCTGGAGCACATGACTTATGCGAAGAGGCTGAGGGAACTGGGATTGTTTAGTCTGCAGAAGAGAAGAATGAGGGGGGATTTGATGGCTGCTTTCAACTACCTGAAAGGGCGTTCCAAAGAGGATGGATCTAGACTGTTCTCAGTGGTACCTGATGACAAAACAAGGAGTAATGGTCTCAAGTTGCAGTTGGGGAGGTTTAGCTTGGATATTAGGAAAAACTTTTTCACTAGGAGGGTGGTGAAGCACTGGAATGGGTTACCTAGGGAGGTGGTGGAATCTCCTTCCTTAGAGGTTTTTAAGGTCAGGCTTGACAAAGCCCTGGCTGGGATGATTTAGTTGGGGATTGGTCCTGCTTTGAGCAAGGGGTTGGACTAGATGACCTCCTGAGGTCCCTTCAAACCCTGATATTCTATGATTCTGTGTGGCTGGAAGAGATCACATTGGACAGTAAAAACTTTACTGAAGTGTAATGGTACTGTGATGGACCAAAGGGGCAGAGTTAATGTTGCATGGCAGGTGTCTTCCTAACTTTGCATTTCCTACATTTGTGAGGTTTGTGCTTTCTTGGCCCGTGCAATAGTACCTCCATAATCCTGGAACCTGAACTGCTCATTTTCTGGTTTTCTAACCTTTGGATTTTTGGACACAAACTCATGTGGTGGATGAGCATGAATAGCCTAGGGCACTGTGGAGAGCCAGAAAGCTTAACTCCATATTAACAATGTGCCATGTATGCAAATAGCTGTGAGGCAGGGTTTCTCAAACAGGGGTCGCCGCTTGTGCAGGGAAAGCCCCTGGCGGGCCGGGCAGGTTTGTTTACCTGCCCTGTCCGCAGGTCCGGCCAATCGCGGCTCCCACTGGCCGTGGTTCGCTGCTCCGGGCCAACGGGGGCTGCTGGAAGCGGCGGCCAGTAAGTCCCTTTGTGGAACACAGTGGCACCAAAAGCCCAGTAGAGAGCAGATGAGCACTTTGATTATTTGGCATAAGAGTTATTTAGCACATTAAGCTAACGTCCTACATGTCTCTGTTGACAAGTGTTATTGTGCAAATGTAGCTAAGCTGAGGTACCACTCATTTGTTCCCCCAATCTTGAGTCCATTTGCAGTAAAGGGTCACATGGAGTGTAGTGTTTTCATTTACATTCTTCTACCATCCTCAAACTCCTTAAGAAAATGCCTTAGGAAGTCATTTATAGCCAAAAAATAGGAAACCTGACATTTTTACAGAGTTTAGTTTCCTCTATAGTAGAAACATTGTAATGAGACCAGATCATATGTTTTAGCGCCATAAATAGGCTTCCTGAATCATCCAAAAGTCTATGAAAACATAAATGTAGAGCTATTAGGCTTAGTTCAGGATTAAGCATATACTACCATTTTCAATTTGTAGCAGTCAAGCAAGCCATAGTAAAGCAGGGGACCAATATTCGCAAATCTAGAAGTCCAACTTCTGATATAACCAGATTTTTTGCAGCTTAGGCAAAACAAACAAACATAAACGCTTTCCAAAGCCAAGAGTTTAAAAAGGCTTCCTCCAGCCAGTTTCCAAACAAATATACTCAAACAGAGAATGTCTTTAGATAGCCAAAGTTTAAGTCACTGTCACCATCCACCTGCTATCAAAACTGTTCTAGCTAGCTATGTCCTCTTTCCTCTACAAAGCTTACCAAACTCAGTAACTAGAACACAACCCTTTTATAGTGTGTAATTTGCAACTGCTGATCCAATTCTCTACTCTTCCCCATGACATTCCTTAAAATTAGGGCTTTTACCTCCCACCCTACCAATCCCTAGATGGGGTCTATACACTCCGACATAAATTTTATTCTGGTTGTTTAAGAAGAATACACAATATTAATTTGTGGTGGAATACTGTTTAGCATGCTATAGTGTCAGTAGCCACAAGAGGGTAGCAGAGCCTCAAGAACAAAACTGGTGCTCTAATACTCCCATTTCAAACATAGATTCATAGATTCATAGACTCTAGGACTGGAAGGGACCTCGAGAGGTCATCGAGTCCAGTCCCCTGCCCTCATGGCAGGACCAAATACTGTCTAGACCATCCCTGATAGAGATTTATCTAACCTACTCTTAAATATCTCTAGTCACAAAACATCACCCAGTCACATGATTAAAATCATGTTTGGAATCATGCAGGCTTCTATAAGTGAGACACATGTTTCAGGGGGTTGGCAGGGAGACACCTCGTGACTCCTCATGCATATCTGCTTGACTGATTTATTTATTGGTGACCTGATGTCCTGCCTTCCTAACTGGAGGCCAATCTTCCACTGATTTCAACAGGCTTTGCATCAGGCCCTGGGTATGTATTTTTTAATACAATGTGTTCAGTGTTCTCACTAAGATTGTATATTTTCCCATTTCTCTCCTTTGCAGGCCCGCACATCCTGACTATCGCTGTCTTTGCACTCACAGGGACCGTGGTGTTGGTTCTGATCATCGCTCTGCTGGTGTTGAGGTACCAGCCTCATCTTTCTTTTCTCCTCCATTTGCTGCTTCTGAGCCTGGGTTGTTTGATATCTCCTTGAAAATCTGTCCAATTATCTCCCACCCATCAGCAAGGCTCTTGCTGGCTTCTCCCTCTGTGTGTGCCACTCTACTGTAGACACCTGTATTCAGCACTCCTTGCTTTGAGAAATGATCCAGTTGCTCAGGTAGTAGATGTGACAGATGATCAGGCCTATTCCACCCACTAGAAAGCACTGTTTCGCATACACACACAAACTTAGCAAGTGTCTTTGTGAGGACAAAGCCAACCTTCAGACTTTTTCTCACTTACTGCTCACACTTAGCCCTTTCTATTACTCTACTATGTTTCTTTACTCTTTTGGTGACTTAACCGTTCATTCTGAAAGGATGACTCAATCTTGTGACATTGCACAAATAAAAACACCAGAAAGTTTTGGTGCCACAGTCTCTAGACCCATTTTATCTCTTATTATTTTCCCAGACTTGTCTTGCCTCATTGCAGCTAGTTCACATTCTTTTTCTATGGATAAAATTTTCTGACTAGATTGTGGTATAGCTTCTATCATGGCGGAAAAATCAGATAAATAGAAACTGAAACCCACTCTAGGATCCTCTCAAAGAAAAAGTTCAACCCATTTCCAGTGCATCTATATCTCTCTCATATTCACAGGACTCAGAACCGTCATTTTCAGTGGTTTTAGAGATGTATATTTTACCTGGACCTTCCACCTTTAGTAGCTCAGACGACTCCTTTCCCACAGATCAAAGGACTTCAGAGACAACAAGAAAATTGGATTCTATGAAAACCTGATTAGTAGCACACTTTAACCATTGTCATTTTGACCTGATGTGTTCTCCTTGCTAGTTAACGCTTTCCATGAGATAAGAATCCAAGTTGATGTAGTCAGTCCACACTTGGATGCCCAGCTGCACCCAAGAAATAGAAGAGCTCATTGTTCACAAACCTAAGGACAAACATGCCAACAGACTGATAAAGTTAATCTGCATTTGTTTATTTGTTGAAGAGCTACCAGAAATTTGACAAAGGCTATTTCCAGACACTTTGTACTGCTGCTAAAGGTGCTGTTACCCCTCCTGAATCCATTCCAATGAATCTATTGATGGCAAAGATATTAATCGCTGAATTCCATTTAGAGTTTTATGCCACACCCATCACGGTGGTCTCTGAGAGCCTCCAATGCAGAAGAAATTCCTGGGGATTCCTCAGAATCAATTCTTGCTATTTTTTTCCAAAGAATTTACGCTTTGCATGTAGAAATGTTACCGAACTTCACAATCCTAGCTAATTCAGATGATGCAGTGGATTACCTCATAATTCTCAAGGAAGAAGAGAGACATGACAATGCCATTCTCTTTTGTCAGCCAGTTAATGTCCTGATTAATAACTGATTTTGCTCTTCCCATCAATATAACCAAGCTCCACAAGCAGCCTACCTAAACTGAGGTCTTCTGACCCTAGTTTCAATTGTGCAGTAATTTCCTGCTCTAGTAAGTCTTATATCTTGATAGATGATAATAAGACTCCTAAGGATCCATTAGGCAAGAAAATGAACCAGAGCTCCAATCA
>NW_020703616.1:0-13509 GCF_002925995.2 Terrapene triunguis | reverse complement strand
AGGTAAACTCACCTGAGGTCCCTTCCATGGGGTCATGGTCTTGGGTAGTGGCTTGGGAGGGTACTTCAGTCAGGCTGAGAAAAAGATCCTGGCTGTTGGGGAGAACGGAGTGCTGTGTGCTCTCCGCAAGCTCGTCCTCCTCCTCCTCCCCGTCCGCAGAATCCTCAGGTGTGGCTGATGAGATTATCCCCGCCTCGGAATCCACGGTCAGAGGTGGGGTAGTGGTGGCAGCCCCCCCCCTAGAATTGCATGCAGCTCCGCGTAGAAGCGGCATGTCTGTGGCTTTGACCCAGAGTGACCGTTTGCCGCCTTTGTTTTCTGATAGGCTTGTCTGAGCGCCTTGACTTTCACACGGCACTGCTCTGAGTCCCTATTGTGGCCTCTCTCCATCATGCCTTTGGAGATTTTTTCAAAAGTTTTGGCATTTCGTCTTTTCGAACGAAGTTCTGCTAGCACTGAATCCTCTCCCCATATAGCGATCAGATCCAGTACCTCCTGGACGGTCCATGCTGGTGCTCTTTTTCGATTATCGGCCTGCATGGTTACCTGTGCTGATTAGCTCTCTGTGGTCACCTGTGCTCTCCTGTGCTGGGCAAACAGGAAATGAAATTCAAATGTTCGCGGGGCTTTTCTTGTCTACCTGGCCAGTGCATCCGAGTTCAGATTGTTGTCCAGAGCGGTCACAATGGTGCACTGTGGGATAGCTCCCGGAGGCCAATACCATCGAATTGCGGCCACACTAACCCTAATTTGAAATGACAATATCGATTTCGGCGCTACTTCGCTCGTCGGGGAGGAGTACAGAAATCGATTTTAAGAGCCCTTTATTTCGAAATAAATGACTTTGTTGTGTGGACGGGTGCAGGGTTAATTCGATTTAACGCTACTAAAAACCAGGCCTTAGTATAACAGCAATTAATTCAGAAAAGTAAGCAGGTGTCAGGTATTTCCTAATAAATTTCTTCAGATTTAATCAGGACTGATTGCATCAAAGTACATTCATTCACTTTGGGTAAAATATACTGTTTTTTATTACAGAGTTGACTCATGAAATGATTAAGATTTTTGTTCTTTTCTAAATTTGGATGTTCATTTATATGAAGTGGGGGGGCGGAGGAGGAATGCAGCATTCTGGTGGTGGTTTTTGCATGTACAAAAGCATAGAATTGCAAAGTTCTGATATCCTACAACATCTGTCTCAGTCCTTCTGTGTTTAATAAAAAATATTTCTCTATAATCTACCTTTTAATAACGTAACTTGCTGTGGACTGTATTGTGTAAAGGGTGCAGGTCTGTGCCAGACCAGCTCCTGGAGGCAACATGCCTGATATGCCTCAGGAAGCCCACAGAAGTAGGATATGGATCGTTGCATCCTTTCAAAAGGTGTGCACTCCTCCTGTGGCTGGCTCAACAAGGCTGTGGCTCTTTCTGAATCCCAGCACTGGGTTCTGTTTTGCCTACCTACACTTCCTTTGGCGTGTCCATCTGCTGTGGAGGGGTTGACTCCTCTTCCTATGCTGTTGTCATTTGTTTCTCCTCAGAGATGGCTTTGTTTCAGTGGTGAGCAAGGTGTTCCTTGCCTTAATGCATTAAGGTGGTATGAGTAGTTTTAATTGATTTATATCTGATATAAAACACCTGGAGAGCCTTTGCTTAAAATGTGCTTTGAAAATGCAAAGTATAATTAACTACCAGTTCGGGAAAATTGGTGGGGACCAGATTACTGAGCTCTTTCTTATGCTGCTTGGGGTGCTAGCTTCTGGTCCATCAGCAGCAGGGCAGGAGGGAGAGGATTACTCCCCTACT
This sequence comes from Terrapene triunguis, assembly GCF_002925995.2. NCBI lineage: Eukaryota > Metazoa > Chordata > Testudines > Emydidae > Terrapene > Terrapene triunguis. The sequence continues at coordinate 11,703 of NW_020703616.1, read as the reverse complement.
CTGTGCACCAGATCAGGGCTAGGGACAGTTTATCTCACTAGATGCCATCTGTGTAAGGGTTATAGCTGCTATGGGAGTCATGCCTTTAAATTTCTACATGTGCATAAAGTTTCAAGCATTATATTACATTGACATAGGGTATCGAATTGATTTTCGTGGCAAATAAAAAAGTCACACACCTAGAAATAAATGCACTGCAATTACTGTATTTCAGTGTCTTGTCTTCAAAATTAACACAGATGCATTTGATTATATATTTCCAGACATACCCTCCCTCTCCCCCTTTGCAGATATTAATAGCAATAGTACTGGCTTAGCTGCAAGCCCTATAAAGGATAAAGCCAAAGAACATTAGTCAAATAGTCTCTAGGTAAATTTATTCTCTGGAAAAATATTTTGTTTCATATTCTTGGAAAGTAGCACATTACTCTCGGTATGTGTTAAGCGGAGTGGAAGGATTTAGTGTTCTACACCCTCTGATAATCACTGCTAGGTCATCTAACAGTTGCTATATTTAAGTAATCTGTAAGGCTCTTCCTGAGGGCTCTTTCAAATCTGTCAAGGGCATAGTTAATGTTCTGTTCTATCTAGGTTCTTGTACTACGTTCATCCCAGTAGTATCTGAGCACCTTCCAGAAATGCATTAAGCAGCGTAACTATCATCTGTCACATTATTTCTATCCTCTTCTCCCTGGGTGAGAGGGGGTATGTGCAGTGGAGTGTTTGTTTTGGAATTTTTTAAAATTATAGGTGGGGCTGATGGATGGGGAGTCTGGAATGGTGAGACTAGGAATTACTGGGATCAGAAACCTGAGCAGTGGAGTCTGAGACCAACTAGGCAAGGAGGATGGGATGGGATGGGATGAGGAGCCAGTGTTGAAGTAGAGAGAGGACTGGTGGACAGAGACGGAAGGGGTCAAGCTTGAGGGAAATGAGCAAAAGACTCTGGCCACTAAAGTACATTTCCCCCTCAAGAGCCTGGAATGGAACCAAAAATCCCAGAGTCTAAGCATTCCCCTGCTGCTCCCTCATCCTCCTTCTAGTGCTGGTCCACATGGGGGATAACAACCTGCTACTGGTATCAGTTACTTCTGTTAGCTCAAGTGGCAGAGGTCTATGAAGTTGGATCTAAAAGTTCCAACATTGCCAATGATCTATGTGGGTGTCAATATGCTGTGCGATGATTTTTTTTTGTTTGCTTTTTAAAAAAACCTGGGAAATTACACACAAAAATACGTTAACAATGTTTTTAAGGTTTTCAAGTCAAGTACGCAAAAGTCAGGAAATGCCACAATTAAGGTTGCCTGTGGAACCCTGATTTGGGCCCCTTGTGCACATGCATTATGATAGTCTTTAATTACATGAACACTTACTGGTTTTTTGACAGCTCTGCCTCATTCAGTCCACAGCATATTCTTTTAATGTATCTTCTTGTGTGTAATATGTACACACACACACACACACACACACACGTGTTATGTGCTTGTTAGAGAAGGCAAGTCAAAGAGATGTGCCTTGCACTTAGAGGAGGTGATGAGGTTTGTGATGGTCCTGGGTTCCTGGGGGAATATGTTCCACAGGCTTTAACAAGCCCTTCAGGAAGCTCTATCTCCTGCATGGATGAACTTTCCATTTATGGTAGAGAGGTCTGTTGTACCTGAGGGGTGAAGTTGTAGACTATGGTCCTCATCCTGGAGCGTTAGGCATTTTTAGATACCTTGGCCCCAGGCTGTGGAGCACCTTGAAGATAAGGACTGAGACCTTGAACTTGATTCAGTGTTCTACTGGAAGTCAGTGTGAAGAGCTGAGGACAGGTTTGAAGAGTTCATGGTAGCCTGTGTTTCTGAAGAGATGAGCTGTGGCATTCTGGATCAGTTAGAGTTTCCGAAGTACTGAAGGCTTCATGCCCAGGTGTATTGCATTGCTGCAGTCCAGCTGAGAGGTGACAAGGGCATGAATAATTGAGGATTCCCGTCTTTGTTTCTCAAGGACCCGTAGAACTAGATAAAGACAAGCAGATAAGGTGAAACAGGCACAAAGGTTGTGGGACTCTGGGCCCCAGTTTTGCAGCCTTTGCGTGTGTAAGGAGTCCCTTAGTGGCCATTGGCTTCAGTGGGATTTTTCACAAGAGTAAGGGTTGCAAGATCACACCTTTTACCCTGAAAGGTGCTAATAGCTCAATGGGATTTGTGGGTACTCCACTCCTCTCAGGATTGGGCCCTAATCTGGATGGAAATAGAGACCCTCTGATAATTTGAATCTTTTTGGTCTATAACAGTGGTTCCCAAACTTTAACAACCTGCGAACCCCTTTCACTAAAATGTCAAGTCTCATGAACCCCTTCCTAAAAATGAATATTTCCAGGGATTTTCTCCCTTACCTGAGGATAAAGTATAAAAGCAGTGATCTTGGAAGTATAAAATTTTGTTTTTGACATGCTTATTACACACTATTACTTATCATTACAGTATTTTATTACATTATGAAAACGGCAACACTCTTCCAAGATCTCACTTTTGTAGCTTGTATCACTTTGATTAAGCCTCTTATAAGACAAAGCTCCTAGGTTTCATCAAGGAGTATCAGATGTGAAACAGCATGAAGGTATTTAAGAAGCCAACTCAGAGTTCCTCCTACACAACATTCAGGTCTTGAGCAGTCCAGGCAAACAACGCACGTTACAACAAAGCTTAAACTTGTTCTTCATAATTTAAAAAACAATACTAGCAGCCTATTTAATTTTAAAAACAGCAAAAAAATATCCACCTCCCTTTCCATTTCTTATAAGGAGTCTTGAAGTTTAAATCTCCTCCATGTGATACATCTGCTTGCTTTGATCTGCATAGCTCTTGGAAGTCCCCGGGGCTCCGGGCTGCTGGCCCTGTGCTGCCTGGGATCCCTAGGGACAGCTCTGTCCGCCATTAGGGAATTTTTTCCCGAGAACCCCATGTAACATTTTGTGAACCCCCAAGGGTTCACGAACTCCAGTTTGGGAACCACTGCTCTATAAATAAAATCTGAAAAATGTGTATACAAAATGAACAATATAATTTGAGGTTTACCCCTGCGTGTTACTAAATGCTTCCTTGTGCTTTTCCCCTCCCCCCCACCTTTTAGAATTGGGAGAGTAACTTTTATTGAAAGTGAAAATAAAGAGTAAATTACACAATTGCTTGAAGATGAAAGCATTATTGTTTGCTAATGCAATCCATTAATTTCAAAGCTCCAAAATGTTATTTCAAACCAAAATTCTTCAGACAAGCCAAAACAAAAAACCATTCCCCACACTAAGGTCTCTGCATATGCAAAGTTGGAAATTTTTAAGGAAACCTGCTTTTGAGTTATCCAAACCCAAATTTCTTGACTGCTGAAAAATACTCTTTCCCACTGTGATAACTCAAAAATGGACATATAAATTTATAAGAAACTTTCCACATGTGCACGTTGCTGCTTGGCTGCATCTCAACATGATAAATTTCAGCCCCCAAAATAAGTTTATGAAAAGAAAATAGTAACTTGGAATGAACATCCCATCTCAGCCTGAACTTTCTAAATTGTTGCTGCAGCACTGCTATAGCATATATCGGTAGCATTCATCCTTCAGTAGTTTAAGGGCAACATTGCCATCAAATTGAGTCCGAGAGAACCACAAGAGACATTAACATGCTTAGAATATAAAATGGAGCAAGTGTATTATGAAGTAATACTTAAATACAGCTAAATAAAGGTATTATCTTCACCTGAATTGTGACTTTCGGCGCCTCCATTTTTAGGACAATTTGAGATACTTGAAAGGGAAGGGGCCTGATTTTCAGAGGATGGATTCTCAGCACTTTCTGAACATCAGGCCCATTTAAAATAGCTCAGATTGGGCACCCAAAGTTGCTAGTTGCTTTTGAAAATTTAGGCCCATCTATCATAGGGCTTTTGTTTAGGGCTCTGACATTCAAAGTTGAATCCGTGTGTTGAATTGGCTCATCTCTAAATATAACCATTAGAAACTGGGGTTCTACGGAGAGCCTCAAGTGTCTATATACTTGTATATTTTCATTTGAAATAGCACTTGCCCCAGAGAAAATGGCTATGTCACCAGGATGTCATACAAACCAGTTTGTCTAGGTATTCATGCCATGCTCTACAAACCTAAGACGACCTAAGATTGTAATGCTTGGAGGAACCGCTTGCAGTTCCAGAGCTGCACGGACTGATATGTGATATTTACAAGTACAGGGCTTGAATTAACTCTGTGGGTGAGAGAGTATGTAGCTTCTGTAGCAGGTTGAATATGTTGTTGCAGCACTGAACCTTGTCAGGTCACATCCTACATTGCAAATTGGAAGTCTTGGGTTTCTGTATTCATGTCAGCTGGAAAAGGTCTATTCAGCTGAGAGGGTTATTCATAGATTCTAGGACTGGAAGGGACCTTGAGAGGCAGGACTAAATACTGTCTAGACCATCCCTGATAGACATTTATCTAACCTACTCTTAAATATCTCCAGAGATGGAGATTGCACAACCTCCCTAGGCAATTTATTCCAGTGTTTAACCACCCTGACAGTTAGGAACTTTTTCCTAATGTCCAACCTAAACCTCCCTTGCTGCAGTTTAAGCCCATTGCTTCTTGTTCTATCCTTAGAGGCCAAGATGAACAAGTTTTCTCCCTCCTCCTTATGACACCCTTTTAGATACCTGAAAACTGCTATCATGTCCCCTCTCAGTCATCTCTTTTCCAAACTAAACAAACCCAATTCTTTCAGCCTTCCTTCATAGGTCATGTTCTCAAGACCTTTAATCATTCTTGTTGCTCTTCTCTGGACCCTCTCCAATTTCTCCACATCTTTCTTGAAATGCGGTGCCCAGAACTGGACACAATACTCCGGTTGAGGCCTAACCAGCGCAGAGTAGAGCGGAAGAATGACTTCTCGTGTCTTGCTCACAACACACCTGTTAATGCATCCCAGAATCATGTTTGCTTTTTTTGCAACAGCATCACACTGTTGACTCTCATATTTATAACTCCTAGATCCCTTTCTGCCGTACTCCTTCCTAGACAGTCTCTTCCCATTCTGTATGTGTGAAACTGATTTTTTCTTCCTAAGTGGAGCACTTTGCATTTGTCTTTGTTAAACTTCATCCTGTTTAACTCAGACCATTTCTCCAATTTGTCCAGATCATTTTGAATTATGACCCTGTCCTCCAAAGCAGTTGCAATCCCTCCCAGTTTGGTATCATCTGCAAACTTAATAAGCGTACTTTCTATGCCAATATCTAAGTCATTGATGACACAGCAGAAGATGATATGGCTTCAGGGCAAATAAGATTGCTGTCTGCCACATCAGACATCGAAAGTTAAGTAAGGTTAGGTCAGGTCAATACTTGGAAGGGATTATGGACTTTTTCCTGAGGAAGTGATGTTGGTGACTCAGTAGGTGGCACTCTAGCATCTGAATCAGTGCTGTACCAGTCTATCAGCAAAGTATACGGAGAATGCTTGGCTGCTATGTATGTGTCTCATGGATGACATAAAACTGCTATCTGATTGCTGATAATCATTACAGATTCTGTATAGGAGGGGCATTTAATCCCATTGTCTTGGTCACATTCCAACTTGGATACTTAACTTTTGCTTATTCACATTCCTCCTGCAGTTTCAATTTAATTGTCATCACTTCTTTTCCTCCACTTTATGTGCTGCTGAATGATGCCATGTTCCTTCCCAAAAATTGCTGCTTTTCAGTAGTAGGTGACGTATCCATGTCCTAACTCACAAAAGGATATGAATTTTAATTAATGTTCATAAAGCACTTTATGATCTTCTGGATAAAGGTAGTCTATAAGTGCAAAGTATTAACTACTGTGACAAAGTTCCTCCTCTATCTTGGTGGGTCCTGCGCGTATTGGCGGATTTTCTTGCCTCAGAGATTCACCATGTGGGTTGGGGAACAGCCCAGAGACCTTCCCCTCTGGAAGAACCCACAGTCCAGGTCAATTGGGAGGTTTGGGGGGAACCCGGGCCCGCCCTCTACTCCGGGTTCCAGCCCAGGGCCCTGTGGACTGCAGCTGTCTATAGTGCTGCATGACAGCTACAACTCCCTGGGCTACTTCCCCATGGCCTCCTCCAAACACCTTCCTTATTCTTACTACAGGACCTTCCTCCTGGTGTCTGATAACGCTTGTGCTCCTCAGTCCTCCAGCAGCACACTCTCTCAGCTCCTTGCGCCTCTTGCTCCCAGCTCCTCACACTTCCACCGCAAACTGAAGTGAGCTCCTTTTAAAACCCAGGTGCCCTGATTAGCCTGCCTTAATTGATTCTAGCCGCTTCTTCTTAATTGGCTCCAGGTTTCCTAATTAGCCTGCCTGCCTTAACTGGTTCTAGCAGGTTCCTGATTACTCTAGTGCAGCCCCTGCTCTAGTCACTCAGGGAACAGAAAACTACTCATCCAGTGACCAGTATATTTGCACTCTACCAGACTCCTGTACCCCACTGGTCTGGGTCTGTCACACTACTTATTGGGGAGAATTCATTGATTGCAAGCAAAACTGGAGTGGGCACCTGATTACTGCACCAACTCCTTCACTAGTCCAATATAACAGATGATCAGGCCTTGCAGCAAATTATCTGGTAATGAGGGGACTCTTACTTAGCTAAGAATTTATTGAGGAAAGAAACTGCATGAATTCATCTTATCTCTTACAGCAGGGGTGGGCAAACTTTTTGGCCTGAGGGCCACATCATGGTATGGAAATTGTATTGCGGGCCATGAATGCTCATGAAATTGGGGGTAGGGGTGAGGGCTCTGGCTGGGGGTGCAGGCTCTGGGGTGGGGCTGGGGATGAGGGATTTGGGGTGCAGGAGGGGGGTTTGGGCTGGGACCAATGGGTTGAGAGGGGGAATCAGGGATGGGGCAGACTGTTGGGGCACGGGGGGGGCGAGGGCTCTGGCTGGGGGTGTTGGCTCTGAGGTGGGGCTGGGGATGAGTGGTTTGAGGTACAAGAGGGGGCTCTGGGCTGGGATTGAGGAGTTCGGAGGGTGGGAGGGGGATCAGGGCTGTGGCAGTGGATTGGGGTGTGAGGTTGGGTGGGGCTCGGGGTGCAGGCTCTGGGCAGTGCTTACCACAAGCAGCTCCCAGAAGCATGTCCCCAATCCAGCTCCTAAGTGGAGGCATGGCCAGGAGGCTCTGTGCGCTGGCCTGTCCGCAGGCGCTGCCCGTGCAGCTCCCATTGGGTGGGAGCCATGGCCAATGGGAGCTGCGGGGGTGGTGCCTGCGAAAGGGGCAGTGCGCAGAGCTGCCTGGCCACGCCTCTGCGTACGTCAGAGCTGGAGCGGGGTCATGCTGGCTGCTTCCTGAGAGCCCCCGACCTCGCTCCCTGGTGGGAGCTGAGGGCCAGATCAAAAGGTTTGATGGGCTGGATGTGGCCCGTGGGTCGTAGTTTGTCCACCCCGTCTTACAGTATATCTAACGTGTGTTAGTAATTGAGGGATGGTACTCTATTCAATTTTAAGGCTACTGCTTCCTGATTTAAACAATCTACTATTGTTTAAAGTGTGTGGGGTTTAGTGCAAATTGGACAGTTGCCAGAGTGTATCTACTTTTAAACAGATTATTTAGAAGTGGTAGGAATACTAAGTATGCAGACTCAACATAGGTCTAATTTGCCCCTTTCCAGGGATTTCCTTTATTGTTAACTTAAACAATAAACTTTAGCACAAGTTTCCTTCTGAACTCAACTGTTTTTTTTCTATATATTTTCTGCAGGACTCCTCTGTCTCTGCCCCTGGTTCCTTCTTCTTCAGAAGGAAACTCAACCCTGTTTTTACTCCAGGTTTTGAGCTAATAAGTCACCTAATTTGACATTAGAATGATTGAAAAGAGCTCTGCCTCCCTGTGCAAGGTTTAATAATCTGTTACACTGTTATATAACTAGCCCTTCACTAGCTAACCAAGAAGCTCCAATCTTCCAGAAGAGCCCATTTTGAAACCTGTGTCCATAGTTTAGTGTAGAAAATGTTGCTAACTCCTGTGCCTTTAATGATAGTTATATTTAAATCAATTGTGCATGATATTGTGATTATAATGCAAGTCATGTGACAGTATGTAGATATATATATATACCTATTAAATTGTACATATACATATATATAATTAAAACATGCTATTGCATCATAACTCCACTGCAGAAGACTGTGTGATGATGACATAACTGAGGTTAATTTTCTGTTCTACTAAACAAAAATGGCAGTGTAGTCTGCGATTGTGTTAGCTGTCCTAAATGTTCTTCACGCAGCAACAAGGAAGACATCTGGGTGATCTAGCCAACTGGGAAGACTCTATGTACAAGGGTACCGTGGGCTGCATGGATATGCTTACCTGCCAACAGCAGTGCTTTCTTCTCTTAGCTGTCATAATGTGTGTTGCTAAGGTTTCTGTTTCACATGTTCAGTGACTGATTGATTAAAGTTGCAGAGTGGTAGCCATGTTAGTCTGTATCAGCAAAAAGAACGAGGAGTACTTGTGGCACCTTAAAGGGTATGTCTACACTACGGGATTAATCCGAATTTATATAATTCGAATTTTGGAAACCGATTGTATAAAGTCGAATGTATGGGGCCACACTAAGCACATTAATTCGGCGGTGTGCATCCATGTACCGGGGCTAGCATTGATTTCCGGAGCGTTGCACTGTGGGTAGCTATCCCATAGCTATCCCATAGTTCCCGCAGTCTCCTCCACACATTGGAATTCTGGGTTGAGATCCCAATGCCTGATGGGGCCAAAAACATTGTCGCGGGTGGTTCTGGGTACAACTTCCCCCCTCTCCAGGGAAGCAATGGCAGACAACCGTTTTGCACCTTTTTCCTGGGTGAACAGTGCAGACGCCTTACCACGGCAAGCATGGAGCCCGCTCAGCTCAAGACAGCAGTCATGAACATTGTAAACACCTCGCGCGTTATCGTGCAGTTTATGCTGAACCAGGACCAGAAAAACGAGGCAAGGAGGAGGCAGCGACGGCAGCACGGTGACGAGAGTGATGAGGACATGGACACAGAATTCTCTCAAACCGCGGGTCCCGGCGCTTTGGAGATCATGTTGTTGATGGGGCAGGTTCTATCCGTGGAATGCCGATTCTGGGCCCGGGAAACAAGCACAGACTGGTGGGACCGCATAGTGTTGCAGGTGTGGGACGATTCCCAGTGGCTGCGAAACTTTCGCATGCGTAAGGGCACTTTCATGGAACTTTGTGACTTGCTTTCCCCTGCCCTGAAGCGCCAGAATACCAGGATGAGCGCAGCCCTCACAGTTGAGAAGCGAGTGGCAATAGCCCTGTGGAAGCTTGCAACGCCAGACAGCTACCGGACAGTCGGGAATCAATTAGGAGTGGGCAAATCTACTGTGGGGGCTGCTGTCATGCAAATAGCCAAAGCAATCATTGAGCTGCTGCTACGAAAGGTAGTGACTCTGGGAAATGTGCAGGCCATAGTGGATGGCTTTGCTGCAATGGGATTCCCTAACTGTGGTGGGGCGATAGATGGAACCGATATACCTATCTTGGCACTGGAGCACCAGGGTACCCAGTACATAAACCGCAAGGGTTACTTTTCAATGGTGCTGCAAGCACTGGTGGATCACAGGGGACGTTTCACTAACATCAACGTGGGTTGGCAGGGAAGGGTTCATGATGCTCGTGTCTTCAGGAACATTACTCTGTTTAAACGGCTGCAGCAAGGGACTTACTTCCCGGACCAGAAAATAACAGTTGGGGATGTTGAAATACCTATCCTTGGGGACCCAGCCTACCCCTTAATGCCATGGCTCATGAAGCCATACACAGGCAGCCTGGACAGGAGTCAGGAGCTGTTCAACTACAGGCTGAGCAAGTGCAGAATGGTGGTAGAATGTGCATTTGGCCGTTTAAAAGGTCGCTGGCACTCGTTACTGACTCGCTCAGACCTCAGCCAAACCAATATCCCATTGTTATTGCTGCTTGATGTATGCTCCACAATCTCTGTGAGAGTAAGGGGGAGACCTTTATGGCGGGGTGGGAGGCTGAGGCAAATTGCCTGGCTGCTGATTATACACAGCCAGACACCAGGGTGATTAGAAGATCACACCAGGAAGCGCTGCGCATCAGAGAAGCTTTGAAAACCAGTTTCATGACTGGCCAGGCTATGGTGTGAAAGTTCTGTTTGTTGAAAACCCGCCCCCTTGTTTGACTCATTCCCTGTAAGCAAACCACCCTCCCCCCTTAAATCACACCTTGCTTTTAAAGGAAATAAAGTCACTATCATTTAAAAACCATGTATTCTTTATTAATTGATTATAAACATAGGGAGAGAACTGACAAGGTAACCCGGGTGAGGTTTGGGAGGAGGATAGGAGGGAAGTAAAAGGCCACTGAAAAAATTCAATATTTGGTTGGGCTGTCCACTGGGGTGGAGTGGGAGGGTGCACGGAGCCTCCCCCACTGCGTTCTTACATGTCTGGGTGAGGAGGCTATGGAACATGGTGAGGGGGGAGGGAGGTTATATAGCGGCTGCAGTGGCACTCTGTTATCCTGCTGCCATTCCGGAAGCTCCACCAGACGCCGGAGCATGTCCGTTTGATCACGCAGCAGCCCCAGCGTTGCAGCCTGCCACCTCTCATCTCGAGCGTCCCTCATGACCTCACGTACACTGGCATCTTTTCTGTACTTAGATACCGTGTCCTTCCACTCGTTCAAATGAGCTCTTTCATTGCGGGTGCATTCCATTATTTCCGAGAACATCTCGTCTCGCATCCTCTTTCTCCGCTGCCTTATCTGAGATAGCCTTCGGGACGGAGGAGGGAGGCTTGAAAAATTTGCAGCTGCTGGAGGGATGGAAAAAAGGAGAGAAGTTTTTAAAAAGATACATTTTACAGAACAATGCTTATACTCTTTCATGGTGAACAACACTATTCACATTACATAGCACATGTGATTTCAGTACAAGGTCGCATTTTCCATCTTAATATTGAGTGCCTGTGGCTTTGGTGTTAGAGATCACAGACGCAGGTCCGGGCAACAGAATTCGGCTTGCATGCGGCCATGGTAAGCCATTGTCTTTCGGCTTCTGCGCCCTCCTTTCCCACATACCAAGCAAAGCCCGTTGACTGCTGTGGTTTTCCTGTTAACCTTCAGCAGCAGAAAACAAACTAACTCCCCCCCATCCAATTCTCTGGGATGATTGCTTTATCCCTCCCCCCACCGCGTGGCTGGTATCAGGGAAGATCCCTGCTAGCCAAAGGCGAAAAGCTCAGAGACAATTCCCCGCCCCACCCCCGCGCTTGGCTAACTGCAGGGAAGGATTTCTTTTCAGCCACAGGCAAACAGCCCAGTAGGAACGGCCACCTCTGTCCCCTTAATTAAATTCCCGTATTTCAACCAGGTTACCATGAGCGATATCACTCTCCTGAGGATTACACAACGAGATAAAGAACGGATGTTGCTTGAATGCCAGCAAACACCGGGACCATACGCTGCCAGGCTTTGTCATGCAATGATACCAGATTACTTGCTACTAGCATGGCGTAGTCAAGTGTCCTACCATGGAGGATGGAATAAGGCTGCACTGCCCAGAAACCTTCTGCAAAGGCTTTTGGAGTACCTCCAGGAGAGCTTCATGGAGATGTCCCTGGAGGATTTCCGCTCCATCCCCAGACACGTTAACAGACTTTTCCAGTAGCT
>NW_020703615.1:0-1722 GCF_002925995.2 Terrapene triunguis | reverse complement strand
CTTATTATTATATTTTTATAAAACCATGTAGACTGCACAACGTCACACCCTCCTCCTGAACTTACTGCCAGAGACTTGGACACTGACCATGGCGGAGGCAGTATACCTAAAATTTGTTTTTGGGCTCCCCTATGGGGCAGACACTCCTGTGGCCCCCAAAAGGGAAAGAGACCCTGATCCAGCTGTAGGCTTACAGCTCCAAGCTATGAGAGACCTTTCGCTGGCAAGCAAAATCCCCCCCCTTTAACTCAGGTTGGGTTTGTTTCCAGCTAGAGTCCTTGGGGTTTGTTCCCACCGCAGCAGTCACCAGGACCCCAACTTCCAGCTCCAGGATACGTGTCTCTGTGCACCTCTTCCACTTCATTACAGCCAGGTTATGCTTCTGGGTCTTACTTGCTTTGTCTCTTAAGTTCAGGCTGGTGGGCAGCCTTTTCCTTTCCCAGGTCTGCCTTTTTCCAGGCAAATTGTACATCAATTTCCATTTGTCTCCCCTTGAGACCATTGCTTGATGAGCTGGGATACCACAGAGAACACCCTCCTGCCAGAACAGGCACCCCTCCACTCCTGTCTTGCTAGGTTAGACACTTCAGTCAGCTTCAGCACAGACAGAGGTTGGGCCACACCCATCTGCAGTTCACTGAAACTGAGATGCACTCAGTTCAGGGGCTTCTTAGTTAACAGAGACATTCCCAGTGCCCATTGTTCAGTCTTTCTGGGCAATTTGCAACTTGTGTAGTTTTAGCTTCTTTTGATTTTCATTCTTACTTATTTTGCTTCCTTTTCTGTCCCTACTTCCCTTTCCCGAAATAAGCAAACAGAAAATAACAAACCAGTAACCACTTTGTCTGTTCTCCAGCCACCACACTTAAAACTCACTTAAAATCACTACCAGTATCTCAAAGCAATCAGCTGTGCACAGATCCTGCTCGACTACGCCACTGTGACGGGTTGGATCACAGAAACCCCCTTGGGAGCTGCCACCCGATGTGCAAAGACTACCCCTGCTTCTGTTTTCCCTGCCAGCTCAGGACTCCAGCACCCCGTCTTGCTGAATTAGACACTCCAGTCCACTTCAACACAGACCCAGGGTCTGAATCACTTGTCCCAAAACTGCAAGTTTACCCAAAAACAGCTCACAGGAGTGTGCTTGTCTTTAGCACTCAGATGCCCAACTCCCAATGGGGTCTAAACCCAGATAAATTCATTTTACCCTGCATAAAGCTTATGCAGGGCAAACTCATAAATTGTTCGCCCTCTATAACACTGATAGAGAGATATGCACAGCTGTTTGCTCCCCCAGGTATTAATACATACTCTGAGTAAATTGCTAAATAAAAAGTGATTTTATTAAATACAGACAGTAGGATTTAAGTGGTTCCAAGTAGTAACAGACAGAACAAAGTAAGTCACAAGCAAAATAAAATAAAATGCGCAAATCTATGCCTAATCAAACTAAATACAGATAATCTCACCCTCAGAGATGCTTTAGTAAGTTTTTCTCAGACTGGACACCTTCCAGGCCTGGGCACAATTCTTTCCCCTGGTACAGCTTTTGTTCCAGCTTAGGTGTTATCTAGGGGCTTCTCCATGATGGCTCCTCCCCTTCCCTCTTCTGTTCCACCCCTTTATATATCTTTTGCATAAGGCGGGAACCCTTTGTCTCTCTGGGTTTCCACCCCCCCCTCACTGGAAAAGCACCAGGTTAAAGATGGATTCCAGTTG
>NW_020703614.1:0-4666 GCF_002925995.2 Terrapene triunguis | reverse complement strand
CATGAAAGAGAAGAAAAAGCCAAACAGGAGGCCCACAAGAGAGAGATGGAACTGGAAGCAGCAAGGACTAGGCAGAATGCAGCAGACCATCCTAACAACTCCTCTCCAGGTACCACTTCCCATCCCAGGAAATTCCCCACCTACAAGGCAGGCGATGATACTGAGGCCTTCTTAGAAAATTTTGAAAGGGCCTGCCTTGGATACAACATACCTCTAACCCAGTACATGGTAGAGCTGAGACCGCAGCTCAGTGGACCCTTAGCAGAGGTGGCGGCTGAAATGCCTAAGGAACACATGAACAGTTATGAACTTTTTAAAAACAAGGCCAGAATCAGAATGGGGCTAACACCTGAGCATGCCCGTCGGCGGTTCAGAGCCCTAAGGTGGAAACCAGATGTGTCATTTACCCGGCATGCCTACCACATTCAAAAAAATTGGGATGCCTGGATATCAGGAGCAAATGTTAAATCTACGGAAGAGTTGCCCTTCCTATTGCAAATGGAGCAGTTTTTAGAGGGTGTTCCTGAGGAAATAGAAAGGTACATCCTAGATGGGAAGCCCAAAACTGTAACCGAGGCGGGGGAGATTGGAGCCAAATGGGTGGAGGTGACAGAAAAGAAAAAAGCTAGTAGCAGTTGGAGCGAATATCAGAAGGGGCAAGCCGAAACAAAACCTTATCACCGGGGACAACCCAAGGCCCCACCCACATCCCAAGGGAAACCCCAGACGCCTTCTCACCCCACCCCACCAGTCTCCACCAACCAACATCGCCCCGGTGATACCTTAGCAGGGCGATGTTTTAAATGTAATGAACTGGGGCATATAAAGGCTCACTGCCCCAAGAACCCCAACCGATTACAGTTCATTACACCCCAATCACACCAAAGATCCCCAGACCCAGATGCCTCTCTCATACCCTCGGAGCGAAGGGAAACCTTGAGAGTGGGCGGAAAGAAGGTTATCGCTTGGAGGGACACTGGGGCACAAGTGTCAACTATCCACCAATCCCTAGTGGACCCCAAACTCATCAACCCGGAGGCTACAGTGACAATTCAACCCTTCGTGTCACAGTCTGTAACCTTGCCTACAGCCCAGTTGCATGTCCAGTACAAGGGCTGGGCAGGAATGTGGACTTTTGCAGTCTATGACAATTATCCCATCCCCATGCTGCTGGGGGAAGACTTGGCCAACCATGTGAAGCTAGCCAAGAGGGTGGGAATAGTCACCCGCAGCCAGGCTAAGCAAGCTTTCACCCCCATCCCTGTTCCTGAGCCGTCCACCAGGGCCCCGTCTGTGTTACCGGAGACCCAAACACAGGTGGTGGAACCGGATCCCCTGCCAACGACTGCAACAGCCGTAGTGGATCCAATCCCAGAGACCCAGCCAAAGCCAGTCCCAGAACCGGAACTGGCAACGCAACCAGCACCAGAACCATTGCCAGCACTGAGTCCAGCGCTTGCAACCCCGTCTACAACTCCAATGCCAGAGGGCACCAGCGAGCCTGAACTGGCGGAAGCAGCAGATAACCCTACCCAAGAGGCTCAGCCAGAGCCTGAAATACCACATAGTGCACCAGAGGACAGCGGTTCACAGTCAATGGAAACAGCCCCAGCACCTGCATCGCTTCCAGAGGGACCAGGCCCCAGTCCACAGTCCAAGGAGGAACTGATGTCTCCAGCATCAAGGGAACAGTTCCAGGCCGAGCAGGAAGCAGATGACAGCCTCCAGAAAGCTTGGGCGGCGTCGCGGAGCACCCCACCGCCTCTCAGCTCTTCTAACCGATCCCGGTTTGTTGTAGAAAAAGGACTTTTATACAAGGAGACTCTTTCTGGTGGGCACCAGGAAGACTGGCATCCTCAAAGACAGTTGGTAGTTCCCACTAAGTATCGGGTAAAGCTCTTGAGCTTAGCCCATGATCATCCCAGTGGCCATTCTGGGGTGAACAGAACCAAAGACCGGTTGGGGAAGTCCTTCCACTGGGAGGGAATGGGCAAGGACGTTGCTAATTATGTCCGGTCTTGTGAGGTGTGCCAACGAGTGGGAAAGCCCCAAGACCAGGTTAAAGCCCCTCTCCAGCCACTACCCATAATTGAGGTCCCATTTCAGCGAGTAGCTGTGGATATTCTGGGTCCTTTCCCAAAGAAGACACCCAGAGGAAAGCAGTACGTACTGACTTTCATGGATTTTGCTACCCGATGGCCGGAAGCTGTACCCTTAAGCAACACCAAGGCTAAAAGTGTGTGCCAGGCATTAGCAGACATTTTTGCCAGGGTAGGTTGGCCCTCCGACATCCTTACAGATTCGGGAACTAATTTCCTGGCAGGGAACATGAAAACCCTGTGGGAAGCTCATGGGGTGAATCACTTGGTTGCCACCCCTCATCACCATCAAACCAATGGTCTGGTGGAGAGGTTTAATGGAACTTTGGGGGCCATGATACGTAAATTCATAAATGAACACTCCAATGATTGGGACCTAGTGTTGCAGCAGTTGCTTTTTGCCTACAGGGCTGTACCACATCCCAGTTTAGGGTTTTCACCATTTGAACTTGTGTATGGCCGCGAGGTTAAGGGGCCATTACAGTTGGTGAAGCAGCAATGGGAGGGGTTTACGCCTTCTCCAGGAACTAACATTCTAGACTTTGTAAGCAACCTACAAAACACCCTCCGACACTCTTTAGCCCTTGCTAAAGAAAACCTAAAGGATGCTCAGGAAGAGCAAAAGGCCTGGTATGATAAACATTCCAGAGAACGGTCCTTCAAAGTAGGAGACCAAGTCATGGTCTTAAAGGCGCTCCAGGCCCATAAAATGGAAGCGTCGTGGGAAGGACCATTCACGGTCCAGGAGCGCCTAGGAGCTGTTAACTATCTCATAGCCTCCCCCACCTCCAACATAAAGCCTAAGGTATACCATGTTAATTCTCTTAAGCCCTTTTATTCCAGAGAATTAAACGTTTGCCAGTTTACAGCCCAGGAAACAGATGACGCGGAGTGGCCGGCAGGTGTCTACTACGAACGAAAAAGGAATGGTGGCGTGGAAGAGGTGAACCTCTCCACGACCCTGGGACGTCTGCAGCGACAGCAGATCAAGGAGCTGTGCACAAGCTTTGCACCGATTTTCTCAGCCACTCCAGGACGGACCGAACGGGCATACCACTCCATTGACACAGGTAATGCTCACCCAATTAGAACCCCATCCTACCGGGAGTCACCTCATGCCCAAGCTGCTATACAAAGGGAGATCCAGGACATGCTACAGATGGGTATAATCCGCCCCTCTAACAGTGCATGGGCATCTCCAGTGGTTCTAGTTCCCAAACCAGATGGGGAAATACGCTTTTGCGTGGACTACCGTAAGCTAAATGCTGTAACTCGTCCTGACAACTATCCAATGCCACGCACAGATGAGCTATTGGAGAAATTGGGACATGCCCAATTCATCTCTACTTTAGACTTAACCAAAGGGTACTGGCAAGTACCACTAGATGAACCCGCTAAGGAAAGGTCAGCCTTCGTCACCCAGGCAGGGGTGTATGAATTCAATGTACTCCCTTTCGGGTTGCGAAATGCACCCGCCACCTTCCAAAGACTTGTAGATGGTCTCCTAGCGGGATTGGGAGAATCTGCAGTTGCCTACCTCGATGATGTGGCCATTTTTTCTGATTCATGGACAGAGCACCTGGAGCACCTGGGAAAAGTCTTCGAGCGCATCCGACAGGCAGGACTAACTGTTAAGGCTAAAAAGTGTCAAATAGGCCAAAACAGAGTGACGTACCTGGGGCACCAGGTGGGTCAAGGAACTATAAATCCCCTACAGGCCAAAGTGGATGCTATCCAAAAGTGGCCAGTTCCAAAGTCAAAGAAACAGGTCCAATCCTTCTTAGGTTTGGCCGGATATTATAGGCGATTTGTACCACACTACAGCCAAATCGCCGCCCCGCTGACAGACCTAACCAGAAAGAAACAGCCAAATGCAGTTCAGTGGACTGATAAGTGTCAAAAGGCCTTTAACCAGCTTAAGGCAACACTCATGTCTGACCCTGTGCTAAGGGCCCCAGACTTTGACAAACCGTTCCTAGTAACCACAGATGCGTCCGAGCGAGGCGTGGGAGCAGTTTTAATGCAGGAAGGACCGGATCAAGAATTCCATCCTGTCGTGTTTCTCAGCAAAAAACTGTCTGAGAGGGAAAGCCACTGGTCAATCAGCGAAAAAGAATGCTACGCCATTGTGTACGCGCTGGAAAAGCTACGCCCATATGTTTGGGGACGGCGTTTCCAACTACAAACAGACCATGCTGCGCTACAGTGGCTTCATACCGCCAAGGGAAATAACAAAAAACTTCTTCGATGGAGTTTAGCTCTCCAAAATTTTGATTTTGAAATACAACACATTTCGGGAGCTTCTAACAAAGTGGCTGATGCACTCTCCCGGGAAAGTTTCCCAGAGTTAACTGGTTAACAATTGTTCTTGGAATGAAACATATTGTTAGTTTTTATATAATCAGTAGTATGTCTAAAGGTACATGTGTCTTATTAACTCTGTTTTCTCCTAGAACTCCAGGAAGAAATCACAGCCAGTGTGGAACCAAACGTCCAACACTATCTGTGATTTGGGGGGCGTGTCATAACTATAAAGGGAAGGGTAACAGCTCTCTGTGTACAGAGAC
>NW_020703613.1:0-1885 GCF_002925995.2 Terrapene triunguis | reverse complement strand
CTGGCTTCTCATTATGTGATCCTGTAAATGATGCCGAATTATGTAACATGGAAACTGGGCACGCATTTTGCTAAACTTTTATAACTACACCTCTACCCCGATATAACGCTGTCCTCGGGAGCCAAAAAATCTTACCGCGTTATAGGTGAAACCGCGTTATATCGAACTTGCTTTGATCCACCGGAGTGCGCAGCCCCACCCCCCGGAGCGCTGCTTTACCGCGTTATATCCAAATTCGTGTTATATCAGGTCGCGTTATATCGGGGTAGAGGTGTATTTTACTCTTGGATAATAGGTGTACCTGTTCAAGGTATCACAGCATAGAGGGAGAGCTTGGAGAAATAATGTGGTGATCCTGCATACTGAAAAACAGAGTATCCAAATGCTTGTAAAGGGCTAACTGGGGCTTTTTATTGCTGAACTAGAATTAACTAATTAATTGTATCTAAATCTTGATTCTACTCTGAAAATAATGGTAGGAATGACACTGTCCTAGTCAATTTTGTTTTCTGGTACACAGACTTCCAGGCTGTATTACAGCTACCATCTTGGTGGATGCTGGGCACTGAAACAGCTAACTGCATGAGTTGTTGAAGCTTGAGCTAAAGAGCCAGGCTCTGTAACAGACTCACATTCTCTTTGGGTTGGGCATAGCGGGGCCGCCCGGGGGGGGGGGGGGGGGGGGGGGGGAGGAAGTGGGGCAATTTGCCCCAGGCCCCGGGCCCTGCAGAGGCCCCCACGAGAATATAGTATTCTATAGTATTGCAACTTTTTTTTATGGAAGGGGCCCCCGAAATTGCTTTGCCCCAGGCCCCCTGAATCCTCTGGGTGGCGCTGGGGCATAGAAGGGGACATGTAACGTATCTGGTGAGTGGGTTACAGTTTTAAGCAGGAAAATAACTCAGGGCCTCCTGCTTCAAAAAATAGGACCCTATCACTTGGGCTAAAAAGTGAATTTGACCCTGATTCTGGATTGCAGTAAAAGGGGGATGCAAAGGCTGATGTATGCTACCTTTGGCCTGGTCTACACTACGACTTTAATTCGGATTTAGCTGCGTTAATCCGAATTAACCCTTCACCCGTCCACACTACAGAGCCAGTTAATTCGAATTAAAGGGCACTTAAAATCGATTTCTGTACTCCACCTCGACGAGCGGAGTAGCGCCTAAATCGATTTTGTTAATTCGAATTAGGGTTAGTGTGGCCGCACACCACCGAATTACTGTGGTTAAATTAATGGGGTAGTGTGGCCGCACACCACCGAATTAATGTGGTTAAAAACCGAATTAAGGTGCTTAGTGTGGCCGCGCACAATCGAATTTATACAACCTGTTTCCCAAATTCGAATTATCTAAATTCGGATTAATCCTGTAGTGTAGACATACCCTTTGTGTCCTCTGAATTTCTGGAGTTGTTAGCTAGAGCAGCTCCAGGGGCAGCTCTAACTTACACTGTGCTGCCATAGCTTCCTGTGGAGCTGGCCACAGCCAGAGTGCAATGCCAACTGCCCCCTATAACTCCTTGCCACACCCTGACATGCCTCTCCACTTTTCCATTAGCCCCATGCCAGCAGGAAATCTCCCTGGCACAGAACTGGCACTTGGAGTTCACAGATTAGGTCAAGTATCAGAGGGGTAGCCATGTTAGTCTGAATCTGTAAAAAGCAACAGAGGGTCCTGTGGCACCTTTAAGACTAACAGAAGTATTGGGAGCATAAGCTTTCGTGGGTAAGAACCTCACTTCTTGCATCTGAAGAAGTGAGGTTCTTACCCACGAAAGCTTATACACAGATTAGGTCATGACCAGGGTCTTTGTGTTATGTGTAGTATCTTCTCGGCTTATTATTGAAAATACTTAGGATCAAGAAGCCTTCATAAACTGAATA
>NW_020703612.1:952-1456 GCF_002925995.2 Terrapene triunguis | reverse complement strand
TCCGTTTCACATGTGCCCTGGGGTGTGCTAGGGTGACCAGATGTCCCAATTTTATAGGGACAGTCCCGATTTTGGGGTCTTTTTCTTATATAGGATCCTATTACCCCCCACCCCGTCCCAGTTTTTCACACTTGCTGTCTGGTCACCCTAGGTGTGCACATGTGTGGGTCCCAGCTGCTCCCTGCCCCCCTCATTGAAGCAGGTGTGCAGGGTTACTGCCCTGGGAACTGCAGGGCACCAGTGGACATGGGGCTGGCTGGAGGTAGGGTCTGGCTGCAAGCAGGGCAAGGGGTGTGGGTCTGGCTGGAGACAAGGGGGCGTGGGGCAGGCTGGCTGGCTTCAGGCAGGGCCGCAGGGGGGTGCGGCAGGGGTTGCCAGGGCTGGAGACAGAGTGCGGGACTGGCTGGCTTCAGGCAGGGGGGTGCGGCAGGGGTTGGCTGGAGACAGGGCAGGGGGTGTGGGGCTGGTGCGGGTAGGGGTGTGTGGGGGGCTGGCTGGCTGACT
>NW_020703612.1:0-852 GCF_002925995.2 Terrapene triunguis | reverse complement strand
GGTGCGGGTAGGGGTGTGTGGGGGGCTGGCTGGCTGACTTTGGGCAGGGCCGCAGGGGGGTGCAGCAGGGGTTGGCTGGAGACAGGGCAGAGGGTGCGGCAGGGGCTGGCTGTGGGCAGGGGGTTCAGGGTGCCAGCTGCAGGGCAGGGCAGGGGGCGGGGCTGGCTGTAGGCAGGGCATGGAGTGCAGGGCTAGTGCGGGCAGGAGGTGCAGCAGGGGCTGGCTGCGGGCAGGGGGTGCAGGGCTGGCTGCAGATGTGCTGGCTGCGGGCAGGGGGTGCGGGGCTGGTGCGGGCAGGGGGTGTAGCAGAGGCAGCTGTAGCCCCGGCCCTTTAAATAGCCCCCGGAGTCCCCCGCTACCCCAGGGCTCTGGAGGCTATTTAAAGGGCCCGGGGCTCCCCTGCTTCTACCGCCCCAGCCCTTTAAATAGAGGAGGGAGCCCTGGGGAAGCGGCGGGTACGCCGTACCGGGGCTTGGGCGCGGGGCCCGATTCAGGGGAATTGGTTGAATTGGTGTAAAGCCGGCCCTGCCCCCCAGCCTCCGTGTCCTCCACACACTTCACCAGCAGCGATTCTAGATCGTCCTCTAGCCGGTTCATAAAGACGGTGCCTAGTGTTGGCCCATGGCCTGCTCCCTGGGGAACCTGCTGCGCCAGCCCGGCTCCCTGAGCGCTCCCCGCTGACAGCTGCACTTGGAGATCCGGCCGGGAGCCAGCGTTTAATCCAGCTAGTATGTGCCCTGTTCATTCTCGCAGTGCTAGGGCAAATGCCGTGGCGGCAGCCAAGTGTAACGTCAACCAGCCCCAACATCCTGCAGCACGACATCAATATCCACCCGGTTTGTTTGACAGCTC
>NW_020703611.1:918-1740 GCF_002925995.2 Terrapene triunguis | reverse complement strand
TCAGTACTTTTGAGGTGCTGCCTTCTGCTCCCCACTCCGAGTCCCCAGGACCTGCCCAGCAGAAGAGGGGACTGGAGCTGCCTTTGGTTGGGCTGTGACCATTTAACCAGGGGATTCAGCTCATTCTGTACCAGCCTCATGCGCTGCCCCCCCAGCAGGGCCGGCTTTAGGAGATGCAGGGCCCAATTCGAACATGTTCGGCGGGGCCCTGGCAGGGATGATAAACAAACAAACAAAATGTAAAAAAAAAAAGCCTTTCATTTCTTCCATGTATTTACTTTCCATAACTATATAAATAATAAAATTATATATCATGTACATTGTGTTATATATGCTGTTGATGGGTTATTAATGAGCTCCGTTTCACATGTGCCCTGGGGTGTGCTAGGGTGACCAGATGTCCCGATTTTATAGGGACAGTCCCGATTTTTGGGTCTTTTTCTTATATAGGATCCTATTACCCCCCACCCCTGTCCCAGTTTTTCACACTTGCTGTCTGGTCACCCTAGGGTGTGCACATGTGTGGGTCCCAGCTGCTCCCTGCCCCCCTCAGTGTGCACGGTTACTGCCCTGGGAACTGCAGGGCACCAGTGGACATGGGGCTGGCTGGAGGTAGGGGCTGGCTGCAAGCAGGGCAAGGGGTGCGGGTCTGGCTGGAGACAAGGGGGCGTGGGGCAGGCTGGCTGGCTTCAGGCAGGGCCGCAGGGGGGTGCGGCAGGGGTTGGCAGGGCTGGAGACAGAGGAGTGCGGGACTGGCTGGCTTCAGGCAGGGGGGTGCGGCAGGGGTTGGCTGGAGACAGGGCAGGGGGTGCGGGGCTGGCT
>NW_020703611.1:0-818 GCF_002925995.2 Terrapene triunguis | reverse complement strand
GGGGCTGGCTACAGGCAGGGCAGGAGGTGCGGGGCTGGCTACAAGCAGGGCAGGGGTGTGTGTGGGGCTGGCTGGCTTCGGGCAGGGCCGCAGGGGGGTGCGGCAGGGGCTGGCTGTGGGCAGGGGGTTCAGGGGGCTGGCTGTAGGCAGGACAGGGGGCGGAGCTGGCTGTAGGCAGGGCATGGGGTGCAGGGCTGGCTGCGGGCAGGGGGTGCAGCAGGGGCTGGCTGCGAGCAGGGGGTGCGGGGCTGGAGGTAGGGTAGGGGGTGTAGCAGAGGCAGCTGTAGCCCCGGCCCTTTAAATAGCCCCCGGAGTCCCCCGCTACCCCAAGGCTCTGGAGGCTATTTAAAGGGCCCGGGGCTCCCCTGCTTCTACCGCCCCAGCCCTTTAAATAGAGGAGGGAGCCCTGGGGAAGCGGTGGGTACGCCGTACCGGGGCTTGGGCGCGGGGCCCGATTCAGGGGAATTGGTTGAATTGGTCTAAAGCCGGCCCTGCCCCCCAGCCTCCGTGTCCTCCGCACACTTCACCAGCAGCGATTCTAGATCATCCTCTAGCTGGTTCATAAAGACGGTGCCTAGCGTTGGCCCACGGCCTGCTCCCTGGGGAACCCGCTGCGCCAGCCCGGCTCCCTGAGTGCTCCCCGCTGACAGCTGCACTTGGAGATCCGGCCGGGAGCCAGCGTTTAATCCAGCTAGTATGTGCCCTGTTCATTCTCGCAGTGCTAGGGCAAATGCCATGGCGGCAGCCAAGTGTAACGTCAACCAGCCCCGTCATCCTGCAGCACGACATCAATATCCACCCGGTTTGTTTGACAGCTC
>NW_020703610.1:0-3641 GCF_002925995.2 Terrapene triunguis | reverse complement strand
CTGTCAGCATTCACAGACCACAGTAAGAACAGACCCAGTTCGTCACATCTCCCCCCTTCGAGACCGAACTGAGCGGGGTCACTTCAGCCAGTGACCCGGGGAAGTTCGAACCTACCCCCGTTCCCATGGATGCCCCAGCATCCCTCCCATTCCTTGGTGAGAATTACACCAGGCCCCTCCAGTTTTACGTCCCCCCCTTAGGTCGGGGTGCTCGAGGGCATTCGCAGTTCGCATGTGGGAAGGTTTATGCGGCCCGTGCCCTTTTTCTACCCCAATACCCCTGGGGTTCCAACTGGGCTGGGGTCTTCTCCCAGCACTCCAGTCTGGAGGTCTGTGCTTCGGGCTCTCTTGGTTCAGAGCCCCCCTTTTAACCTTGGCCACCCTCTGGAAAGGCTCCTCTATGCTGGGTAAGGGTCCTACAGCCGTTTTCCCCTGGTCCCGGGCCTTCCTCCCCCTCTGACAGGGGTCACAGGATCGGCAGTACTGCCGGACAGTAACAAAGACCCCAGGCCAGTAAAAGCTCCGTAGCAGCCTCTGCTGGGTATGCCAGGTTCCCTGGTGCCCTGAGAGGGGAATGTCATGGGCCCAGTACAGCAGCTGGCGGCGATACTTCCGGGGTACCACCAGCTGTCTCCTGATCCCCCCTGACTCCATCTTCCCTGGGGGAGCCCATTCTCGGTACAGGAACCCCTTCTCCCACAGGAACCTTTTCCGGCCACCTCTCCCCATGGTCTGTACCACACCGAGGTCGGCCAGGTCCCTTATCTTCCGCAAGGAGGGATCTTTCTGCACCTCGGCCTGGAACTCAGCAGCTGGGACAGGGATGGCCACCTGCTCTCTCTCGCCGGCTGGGTCTGAAGCCGCAGCCTCCCTGAGCCGTGTCCCTGGGCGTTCCCTCCCCACCAGGTTAGGGTCCTGCGCCTCGGGCAAGGCACCCTCCCCAAGGTCAGGGCGCAGTGCTCCTCGCCGGCTCTGACTGCGGGTCACAACCAGTGCATTCTGGGGGTTGCTTGGCCAGTCCTCCAGGTCCCCCCCCATCAACACCTCAGTGGGCAAATACGGGTGTACCCCCACGTCCTTGGGGCCCTCCTTGGGCCCCCACTTCAGGCGTACCCTCGCCACAGGTACCTTGAATGGGGTCCCACCCACCCCCGTCAGAGTCAGGAAGGTGTTGGGCACCATCCGATCTGAGGCTACCACCTCGGGCCGGACCAGTGTCACCTCTGCGCCCGTATCCCAGTATCCGTCGACCTTCCTCCCATCCACCTCCAGGGGAACAAGGTACTCTCTCCGGAGGGACCGCCCCGCGCCCACCGTATAAACCGAAAACCCTGAGTCTGGAGCATTCAGCCCCCCAGAGGAGCTGGCCTGGAGCTCTCCTTCCTCCTTAGCAGGTGGTATTCTGCCAGCCCCCCTTCCCTGGGAGTGCCGCCTCTCGCCCGGCTGGGTCTCTACCCAGTCAACCCTCTGTGGGTCTGGTCTGCTCAGTCTGTCCCTGAGCCTGGGGCACTGGGCCCGTATGTGGCCTTTTTGGCCACAGTGATAGCAGCCCATGTCCCATGTGTCCCCTCGAGCCGGTCGGTTGTCCCTGACCCTGGGCATTCCCCATGGGAGGGGATTCCCCACATTCCCCTTTTGGGAGGTACCCGGGTGACTCTCTCTCTGCATGGCAGCGGGCCTGCTCCTTTGGGACTCCTCCCTGCCAGCCCCTGCCCGGCTCTTCACGAACTCATCGGCCAGCCGGCCTGCATGTCGCGGGTTCTCTGGTTTTTTGTCCACCAACCACAGCCTCAGGTCGGATGGGCACCGCTCATACAGTTGCTCCAATACCAGCAGTTTAACCAGGTCCTCCTTTGTCTGGGCCCCATCAGCCCACTTGCTGGCGTATCCCTCCATGCGGACGGCTAGTTGCAGATATGAGATCTCAGGGGTTTTATCCTGACTCCGGAACCTTTCCCGGTACATCTCAGAAGTCAGCCCAAACTCACGTAGCAGGGCCTTTTTGAATAGTTCGTAGTTCCCTTTCTCCGCCTCGTCCAGTTGGCGGTACAATGCCACGGATTTGGGGTCCAGTAAGGGGGTGAGAACCCGGAGTCTGTCCGCAGGATCAACCTGGTGCAGCTCGCAGGCCGTCTCAAATGCATCCAGGAAGTCATCCATGTCCTCCCCCTCCTTACGTGGGGCCAGGATGCACTTATCAAAGCTCCGTGCAGTCCTGGGTCCCCCCTCACTCACCGCAGCCGGGGTCGCGCGGTCCTTCAGCCTCGCCAGCTCCAGTTCCTGCTGACGCTGTCTCTCATTCTCCTTCCGTTCATGCTGACGCTGTCTTTCTTCATGCTGCCTTTGTCTCTCTTCATTCTGCCTCTGTCTCTCATTCTCCTCCCGTTCATGACGCCTCTGTCTTTCTTCATGCTGCCTCTGTTGTTCACGATCCTTCAGCTCTCTCAGTTTTAGCTCTATCTCCCATTCCAGCTCATTCCGCTCCACGGATGCCGCGCGTGGCCGGGAGGATCCCCTGCTGGCCGGCGAGCGTGGCCGGGAGGATCCCCTGCTGGCCGGGGGGGTCACTGCGCCCTCGGTATTTGCTGGGCTCCTCCCCACCCTTCCTCTAGGCATAGGAAGGGGGGGTCTCGGGAAGCCCTCAGCAGCCGGCTGACCACTCCCAGCTGGGACAGACACTGGGGCCTGTGCTGCATCTGCCAGGCTGCTTCCCTCAGAGACAGGGATCAGTTCATTCGCGCGATCTTGCTTCTCCAGCTGGGCAATGAGCTGTTCTTTGGTGAACTTCCCAATGCGCACCCCCCTCTGCTTGCACAGCTCCACCAGGTCACTCTTAAGCCGCTTGGCATACATCTTCCTGCTGGCCAGTCACAGGCCTGTGTGCTCACCGCTCCCCACAGTTTCCAGGGAGACCCCTAGTGTGCCAGCCCTTCTCGAGGTCACCACCTCTCTGCCAGGGTCGAGCTGCAGACTCCTCTGCCCCTGGGACCACTCGCTGCGATCCCCCGGGGGACCCTGTTACTGCAAAAGTCCTTCTCGCTGGTCACACACTCCCAGGGGTGATAACCGTCTCTCTCTGACTCTTCAGCATGCCTGCTCCCCGTCAATCCCCCTTCGCTTTACTTCTCCCCAGTCACTTACTGCAGGAAGCGCCGTCCACGGGGTGCAGTAGATCCCACCGCTGCCACCAGTTGTCACGGAGTATGGGGGGACTCAGGGCCCTGCACCCCCGGCGTCCTGCGATTCACCATGACTCTCAGCCAGCCAGTAAAGCAGAAGGTTTATTTAGACGACAGGAATGCAGTCCAGTACAGGTCTTGCCGGCGCAGACAACAGGACCCCCTCAGTTAGGTTCATCTTGGGGTCCCCGGGCACCCTAGCCCCCTTAGGGGATCAGAGCCCTGTCTCCCTTCTAGCCACCTCACCAGCCAGCTTCCCAGACTCTCCTTCAGCGACCCCACCCACAGCCTTTGTTCAGTCTCCCGGGCAAAGGTGTCACCTGGTCCCAGCCCCCTCCTGGTTCTCATGTTACAGGCTCAGGTATTTTCAGTCAGTCTCCCATCCCCCAAGGCCGACCATCCCAGCCACACTCCCCTGTCAGCATTCACAGACCACAGTAAGAACAGACCCAGTTCGTCACA
>NW_020703609.1:0-5332 GCF_002925995.2 Terrapene triunguis | reverse complement strand
CTGTGTTATAGACTCCGGCCTTGAAGTAAAGGGGACGTCGTGGACTCTGGCCGCTAGGCCACACTGCCCTGGACTGAAGGGCTATTTTACGGACGGTGGCGGATAGTCCACGCCACTCGCAACCTTAGGGGCGTGGACCGTCACACTTGGTACCAGAAGTGGGGATACGCCCAGGACCTGCTAAGAGGTCCAATACACAGAGTCTAGACAACGGAACCCCCCACCCCCACCCCCGCCGTCTAAGATGGATACCGAGAAACTTTTAAAGTGGTTGCTAGAGAACCAGCAAGAACAGGCGGTCCAACAGCAACAGCAACAGGCACACCTGCTGCAGTAGATGGCCAGCCAGCAGCAGTTACAGATGACCCAGCACCAGGAACAACAGCAGCAACTCCTTCGTGAGTTGGCCGCCCAACATCAATTACAACAAGAGCTCCTGGTCCAACAAGTGGCCACTGTAATGCGACCGCCAGGAGTTCCCGCCCCCACCACCACAGGCGCGGGGCCTGTGGAGTACCTGGGGGGACTGACGGTTCGCCTCACAAAGATGGAACCAGGCGACGACCCTGAGGCATTCCTGGTTACATTTGAGCGGGTCGCCACCGCTGCTCGGTGGCCCCCAGAACACTGGGCCACGATGTTGGCCCCCTATTTGACGGGACCGGCGCAGATGGCCTACCGTAACCTGGATCCCCGAGAGGCCCTGGACTACCCCCGAGTGAAAGCGGCCATTTTAGACCAGACCGGCATTAGCCCCGAGACGTACCGCCAGTGCCTCCGTAAGAACAGTACCCTCCTGGGGCTCGGCCTCGGGCCATGGCTCAACGGGTACGGGATCTCTGTTGGAGATGGTTGGAGCCCGAGTAGGGTGACCAGACAGCAAGTGTGAAAAATCGGGACGGGGGTTGGGGGTAATAGGCACGTATATAAGACAAAGCCCCAAATATCGGGACTGTCCCTATAAAATTGGGACTTCTGGTCACCCTAAGCCCGAGGGCTTGACCGGGCCGCAGGTAGCGGAAAGGGTGGCACTCGAACAGTTCACCCAGATCCTCCCAGCAGGAGGGAAAGCATGGGTGCAGCGTCACCGACCGGCTACCCTGTTCACGGCCGTGGGCCTGATGGAGGATTACTTATCGGCTGAGGAAGCCCAGACTCACCCCCGTAGGTCTGGAAACCTGAACCGGAGAGAAGGACCAGATAGGGGAAGCCCTCGGGAAGTGGGGGCTCGGGAACCTGCCTCCAATATCTGTCCCGCACCACTGACCTTCACAGTCCCGGACCCAGGCGGGAAGTCCCTCGGAAGCCGAGTCGAAGGGAACGGCACCCCCAAGGGGGACGGAGCCCAACAAGGGAAGGCAACGGACCCTCGGAGGGCCGGAATCGCTGCTGGGAGTGCGGACAAGAGGGACATTTTCAGCGGGTATGTCCTTTTATGGATTGCAACTATGGGCAAGTGTGGGTTGCCGGACATAGAGCCCGGAAAAGGGGCCCGGGGAAATTGGTGGTTCTGGTGCGGGTCGAGGGGATCCACACGAGGGCTCTCGTAGACTCAGGATGTAGTCAGACCCTCGTGCGGGAGGGGCTGGTCCCGAACCTTAGACTTGCGGGGGATAAGATACACTTACAGTGTGTACATGGGGACATCTGCCCTTACTCCACCGCCTGGGTGAGGATTAGGATAGGGCAGCGGGAGGAAGTCCTCCACGTGGGCGTAGCCCCCAGATTGGCCTACCCCATAGTGCTGGAACAGGACTGGCCAGAGTTTAGGGAGGTCCTCCAACAGTATCAACCGTCAGCTCCACAAATCGAAGGAGCTACGTCTCCAGGGAAGGAACTCCTTGGACACATGCCGGAGGCAGACCCCGGGGAGGGGACGTCTACGGCGGGGCAGACGCCCGCCAAAGCCCAACATCAATCCATGGAAGAAACTCCAATAGAGCTGGAATGAGATATTGACTTTGTGAGGGAGCAGAGCGAGGACCCAACACTGAGTCGGGCCTGGGAGCAGGCCACTGTCCCCAGAACGGGAGCGGATGTACCTCCGAGACCTCCGCAGGGGCCACGGTTCAAGATCCAGCCGGGACCGCCTATATCGGGTGGTGCAGGAGCCACATACGCCTGAGCCGCTCCGACAGCTATTGGTTCCCCAGAGGCTGCGACGAGGCCTACTGCATTTGGCACATGCCAACCCGTGGGCTGGACACCTGGGGTGGGAAAAGACCCTTCAGAGGATGGCCCGCCGTTTTTTTTGGCCCGGCATTCACCAAGAAGTCCAAGAATATTGCGCGTCTTGCCCAGAATGCCAACGGGCGGGACCAAAAGGTATACCCCGAGCCTCGTTAATACCCATGCCGGTGGTCGGCGTACCCTTTGAACGTATCGGAATGGATTTGGTTGGACCCTTAGAAAGAAGCAAGACAGGGAATGGATTTATTTTAGTAATCGTGGACTACGCGACCCGGTATCCCGAGGCTGTTCCCCTCCGAGCGGCCACGGCACCGGTGATTGCCGCTGAACTCGTGAAGCTCTTCGCTAGGGTCGGGATACCCGTGGAGATCCTGACGGACCAGGGTACTAATGTATCCTCGAAATTGATAGCAGAATTGTGCCGCCTCCTGAATATACGGACACTCCGAACATCAGTTTACCATCCACAGACAGACGGGCTGGTGGAGCGTTTTAATGGCACCCTGAAGTCCATGCTGCGGAAGTTCGTAGAGGAAGACCCCAGCCACTGGGATACACTATTGCCAGCCCTGCTGTTTGCCATAAGGGAAGTACCCCAAGCGTCGACCGGGTTTTCACCCTTCGAACTTCTGTATGGCAGGCAGCCACGAGGGATCCTGGACCTCTTAAGGGAAGACTGGGAGACTCAGGAGACTCGAGTACTCGGGACAGCCCAGTATGTGCTACGTCTGCGAGAACGGCTCCAAACCTTGGGGGTTTTTGCCCAGGAGAATCTGCGGCAGGCCCAAGAGACACAGGTTCAGTTATATAATAGAGGGGCTAAGGCACGTAGTTTTAACCCCGGGGACCGGATGTTACTCTTGTTACCCTCGGCTGAATCAAAGCTCCTGGCCAAGTGGCAGGAACCATATGAGGTGATCCGACGGGTCGGGCCCGTAGATTATGAAGTCCAGTTACCTGGACGACGGAGGGACACCCAGACTTACCACATGAATCTCTTAAAGGCCTGGAAGGTTAGGGAATCCTTCTTCATCACCTTCTCGCCCCCAGACCCAGAACTGGGACCCCTAGCAGAGGAACCCCTAGACCACAAGCCAGCGACACTCAGGGCCGGCCTTACCCCGGCACAGCGAGAGCAAATATCGCAGCTTGTAAAGGACTTCCCCGATGTGCTATCAACCCACCCAGGACAAAGCAACCTGACGAGCCATCATATCGCGACGACGCCGGGCCAGAAGGTGAGGGATAACCATTGACCCATACCCCGGAAGATGTGGGCCGCAGTGCGACAGGAGTTGGACACAATGCTTGAGATGGGTGTAGTCGAGGAGTCGAAGAGTGAATGGCGCAGCCCCATTGTTCTGGTCCCGAAACCCGACGGGACCACCCGATTCTGTATCGATTTCCGGAAGGTTAATGCCATCTCTAGGTTCGACGTGTACCCATGCCCCGGGTGGAAGAACTCCTAGAACGACTCGGGGGAGCGAGGTATTTGTCGACCCTAGATTTAACCAAAGGATACTGGCAAATCCCCCTTACACCCAATTCCCGAGAAAAAACGGCCTTCCCAACACCCTTCGGCCTCTTCCACTTTGTAACCATGCCAGTCGGGTTACACGGCGCCGCAGCGACGTTTCAGCGGCTGGTAAATAAGCTCTTGCTGCCTCACAATCAGTACGCCGCGGCGTATATAGATGACGTGATCTACAGTGGCAGCTGGAAGGACCACCTTCGACACCTCAGGGGAGTCCTCCAGGCCCTCCGAGCAGCTGGGCTCACGGCCAATCCGGCGAAATGCCATCTCGGCCAGGAAGAGGTGACCTACCTCGGGTATGTCGTAGGGGGAGGGAAGTTGCGCCCCCAAATCAATAAGGTACAAGCCCTTATGGATACACCTACACCCACGACGAAGAAACAGGTACGCCAGTTCTTGGGATTAGCCGGGTACTATCGCTGCTTTGTACCCGACTTCGCGTCCATAGCTGCACCTCTATCGGACCTGACAAAAAACTCCCAGCCACAACAGGTATAATGGTCCGACCTGTGTGACAAGGCCTTCAGGACGCTGAAAGATCGACTCATGCAGGAACCGGTCCTGCGACACCCCGACTTTTTTCAAAGGAGTTCATACTCCAAACGAATGCGTCAGAGGTAGGCTTAGGAGCGGCCCTCTCCCAGGAATGGGAGGGGGAGGAACACCCAGTACTGTATCTAAGCTGGAAACTACTCCCTCGAGAACAACACTACGCAACAATAGAGAAAGAGGCCCTGGCTGCAAAATGGGCCATTGATGCCATGCACTATTATTTACTGGGGAATACCTTCAAATTGATCACTGACCATGCCCCCCTCAGATGGATACACAGCATGAGGGACGCAAACCCCCGAATCATGCGATGGTACCTGTCGCTCCAACCATACGACTTCCGCGTTTTTCATCGTCCGGGTAAGGCGCATGCTAACGCGGATTTCTTTTCTAGACAGGGAAAGGAGGATGGGGAGACGGACCGGCCCCGGGGACGGTCCTTCTTAAGGGGGAGGGTGTGTGGTGGGGCCAGACTACCCCGCCTTAACCCGGAAGGAGTTAAGCCCCAGGGACTGGCA
Organism: Terrapene triunguis; assembly: GCF_002925995.2. Classification (NCBI taxonomy): domain Eukaryota; kingdom Metazoa; phylum Chordata; order Testudines; family Emydidae; genus Terrapene; species Terrapene triunguis. The sequence continues at coordinate 538 of NW_020703609.1, read as the reverse complement.
GCGGAAGTCCCGCCTCCCCAGGCAGACTGGGCATGCTCCAAGTGCTACAGGGAGGGAGGCCAGCTCATTCTGGGCTGGAGCCCGTAGGAGAAGGACCTGCCGGGGGAGCTCCTGCAGCGGACCAGCCACAGCCCCTGACTGCACCGGGAAGAGACGCCGCCCACGGCCTACCTGCACCCCGGCGATTGGGGGAGACCTAGGAGACGACCGAATCCGACGAGTACCAAGGACCCGACGACTCCTGGGAGACCCCAACGGAGAGCCTGGTAGGAAGGGACCCCGGGAGGGTGACAGAGTGGTACCTTCCCCCCTCCCCCCCCCGGGGAAACTCAGCGTGTTTCGGTCGGAACCCCCCGCTGAGTTGGTGGCAAACCACTACGCTACTGTTAGGGCCCCGGGTCGGGGCCCCCCTACTGGGGCTGTCGCACCCCAATGGTAAAGACTCTGGCCGCTAGGCCATGCTACCCTCCACCCGAGGGTTGCTTCCTGGTCTCTGGCCAGTAGGCCCCACTGCCCTGTAGCCAAGGGCTGTGTTATA
>NW_020703608.1:0-6611 GCF_002925995.2 Terrapene triunguis | reverse complement strand
GTGTGACGTTATTGATATAATCTGGGACCATATAGATCATTGTTGCAACCAAGGTCCTGTAGTGGCACCCAAATCTTGTATAAAGGGGGTCAAATGGGGTGTCTAAGACAAGGTTATGAATTACTGGTTATAATTATGCTGTCTATATGTGTGTATCAGTTTTATAGTTGAAGTTATGAATATTGGCTCTATACTGTCTGTATTGCAAACTTATGCTATGCTTCTGGGTGACATCCCAAACAAGCTGGTGTTAGCTCTGCCTAGCCTGCTTGATGGCCCATTAAGAACCATCAGCTATACAATGGACTCATTGAGAAAAGGCAAATATGCCTTGAGACTCAGCAAAGTATGCAGGGACTGGCCCATGTGACTCCAGACTCCATTTTGCTGTAATTTTCCACAGTAAGAACAAAGGGGTGTTCTTACACCTGGAAAAGACTATATAAGGCTGATGCCTCATCTCCATTTGGTCTTCAATCCTGCTTCATACCTCTGGAGGAACTTTGCTACAAGCTGAAGTTTTGAACAAAGGACTGAGGACCCATCCCAGCGGGGGATGTATTCCAGAGACTTGATTTGAACCTGCAGTTTATTCTATCTCTGCTGCAAGCCTGAACCAAGAACTTTGCCATTACTGTATGTAATTGATTCCATTTAACCAATTCCAACTCTCATCTCTATCTTTTTCCTTTTATGAATAAACCTTTAGATTTTAGATTCTAAAGGATTGGCAACAGCGTGATTTGTGGGTAAGATCTGATTTGTATATTGACCTGGGTCTGGGGCTTGGTCTTGGGGATCAGGAGAACCTTTTTTCTTTTACTGGGGTATTGGTTTTCATAACCATTTGTCCCCATAACGAGTGGCACTGGTGGTGATACTGGGAAACTGGAGTGTCTTAGGAGATTGCTTGTGAGACTTGCGGTTAGCCAGTGGGGTGAGACCGAAGTCCTCCTAGTCTGGCTGGTTTGGTTTGCCTTAGAGGTGGAAAAACCCCCAGCCTTGGGCTGTAACTGCCCTGTTTGAGCAATTTGTCCTGAGTTGGCACTCTCAGTTGGGTCCCGCCAGAACTGCATTGTCACAGTGGCGTAGTCGTGCTTGGATCCACAGAACCAGGTCAATTAAGCTTTGGGTCAGAACCCCACGCTATCCACATTTGAATTTTGGGATTGAGAGTTTTGTTGGTTAAAGAGCTGCTGCAATGGCTGAGCAAAGAGCATATGAGGGACTTGGCAAAAAAGCCCTGGAAAATTTGTGTTCAGAAAAGAGGATAAGCTTTAGAAAGAAAGCTACAAAGGAAGAACTGAGAAATCTGTTAATGGCCAGTGATCAGGGGGCAAGAGCACAGCCCTTACCTGAGGCTGCAGAAGATGCAGAAAAAATTAGAGTGCAAAAGGCAACAAGTAAATTGCAATTTGAGCATGAACAGAAGCTAGCAGATCTTCGATTGCTGGAGAAGCAAAAAATAGCAGAATTAGAAAGAGAGAGAGAGAAAGAGGCTGCTGAGAGAGAGAAAGAAGCCGATCAAAGAAAGAAGGAGGCTGATGAGAGAGAAGAGAGAGCTCGTAAGGGGCGTCTAGAGCTGCTCGCTGCTGAACAGGAGGCGGCCAGACTTCAGCTCCAAGTAATGGAAGAGCGGAGAAAGTCATCCCCACCTGGTACTCCACTTCCCCCCCCACCATGAGAAAAACTGGGAAAGGATGTGTCCCATTTACAATGATACTGAGGATATAGAGGAGTTTTTGTCTACCTTTGAACGCCTCTGCAATCTGTACCAGATCCCCGAGGGTCAGCGAATGCCTGTCCTGCTGACCAGACTGACTGGAAAAGCCAGGGAGGTATTTAATGAATTGGGGGAACAAGAAGCCTTGGATTATGGGCGGTTTAAAGATTCTGTGTTAGGGCGGTTCAAGGTTACTCCTGAATCTTACAGAGTTAAGTTTAGAAAGTTTAAGATGTCTAATGATTGTACTTTTGTAGAATGTGCTCATAAGCTGATGGGTTTTGTTAAAAAGTGGGTTGTGGGAGCCAAGGTGCATGGGAGTTTTGAAAAACTGCTGGATTTAATAACTTTGGAACAGTTCTTAGACATTGTGCCTGACAATGTGAGAGCAGCTGTATGTGATAGGGACCCTGAGTCAGTCCTACGGGCAGCAGAGATTGCGGATGCCCATACCCAAAACAGGGCTCGAGAAGGGTGTAAAACCCCGGGGAAAACTAATCACCATTCTCCCCAGTTCAAGAGGAGGGAAGGATTTAAAAGTAAACCTGACTCTTCTAAAGGAGTTCCAGGGGGCCCGGAGGGTAGGAACTCACATCCCAGGACGGAACAGGTTACATGCTATCACTGTGGTATGCTGGGCCACATGAGACCAGACTGCCCGACACTGAAGGGCAGCTCAAAACCAGCAACCCCAAATGCCACGGCAAATGCTAACCCTGTTGTTATAAACTCACAGGCAAGCTACACAGAGCCCAGCATTGGTGCCCTGTGTGCAAATGCTGTTTCTGTGGTCTCTGAAGAATTTGACCTTAAAACTCACATTAAAGCTAAATATGGGGGAAATAATGCAGAGTTTATTAGCAGTGCAGTAGTGAATGGAGTAAGGTGCATGGCATGGAGGGACACCGCAGCAGATATCACTTTGGTTAAAGCAAGTCTTGTCAGGAAGGAAGATTATTTGCCAGGTGAAGATGTGACTGTTGTAGCCTTTTCTGAGTATTTTGTCAGGGTGCTGTGACGTTGTGCAGTCTATATGGTTTTATAAAAACATGATAATAAGTGAATATAATGTAACTGGGATAGTTTTATAAAAATTTGATAAGTGACTATAATGCAAATGGGATATGCTTCGTGCAAAATGTCTCTTGTAAGGTATCATTACAAAGCTTATAATCTACCGAGTATGATCATCTGATTTGTATAAATGTACCACTCTTGTATCTAAAACTAGAAATATAAAACATAACTCTGAGGGCCTATTGTAATTATGTAAAGTGTGGGCCATTAGTGATGGTTTGGAATCTTGATGACTCCCATTAACAAGGACCATTGTCTGCAGATGACTGTGTTTACCTGTGAGTCTCCCTGTATATGTGTGTGCTGGCAAGTGAGTAATGAAGTCTTGCAGTGACATGTGATCATGTCACCTGAACTGGAATCCATCTTTAACCTGGTGCTTTTCCAGTGGGGGGGGGGGTGGAAACCCAGAGAGAGACAAAGGGTTCCCGCCTTATGCAAAAGATATATAAAGGGGTGGAAGAGAAGAGAGAAGGAGAGGAGCCATCATGGAGAATCCCCTAGATAACACCTAAGCTGGAACAAGGGCTGTACCAGGGGAAAGAATTGTGCCCAGGCCTGGAAGGTGTCCAGTCTGAGAAAAACTTACTGAAGCATCTCTGAGGGTGAGATTATCTGTATTTGGTTTGATTAGGCATAGGTTTGCGCATTTTATTTTATTTTGCTTGTGACTTACTTTGTTCTGTCTGTTACTACTTGGAACCACTTAAATCCTACTGTCTGTGTTTAATAAGATCACTTTTTATTTAGTAGTTTACTCAGAGTATGTATTGATACCTGGGGGAGCAAACAGCTGTGCATATCTCTCTATCTGTGTTATAGACGGCGAACAACTTATGAGTTTGCCCTGCATAGGCTTTATGCAGGGTAAAACGGATTTGTCTGGGTTTAGACCCCATTGAGACTTGGGCATCTGAGTGCTAATGACAAGCACACCCCTGTGAGCTGTTTTTGGGTAAACTTGCAGTTTTGGGACAAGTGATTCAGACCCTTGGTCTGTGTTGGAGTCAGACGGGAGTGTCTGACTCAGCAAGACAGGGGGCTGGAGTCCTGAGCTGGCAGGGAAAACAGAAGCAGGGGTAGTCTTGGCACATCGGGTGGCAGCTCCCAAGGGGGTTTCTGTGATCCAACCCGTCACAGGTGCCTTTGGCTAAAATCCACCTGAAATGGAAGGGAGTTGAGGGCACCATGGTTGTGGGAGTAAAAGACACAATCCCTAAGGATATTATGATTGGAAATGATATTAAAGCTATGGTCAGTCAAGTTAACACAAACCAGGCACAGGAGAGGATTGATCCTAAGGTTGTGCCTATGGAGGGTTTCTCCAAAAGTTTGTCTTTGGAAAGTAGCTGTTTGGCTGTGAATGAAGTTTCTGAATGTCTATCTAATGTCTCAGAAGTAAATCTGGAATTAGATCAAGCAAAGGGAGAGGAGAACAAGGTGATTTTGGATGAGCCTAGGCAGTCTTGTGAGCTGATGGCTTTATCTAGTCAGCAGTTTGGGAAGCAAGGAGAGTGGAAGCTGAGTGTCCCTATACCTTACCTATTTCCTGTGTGAAGAATAGTGACAGTGAAGGAAATGTGCCTGTGTCTGTCAGGGGTATTGACTTGCCTATGGAGGAAGCTACCCCAGTCTCCAAGCAGTTGTCTGTGAACAGCCCGGTGTGCTGGGACAAGGGAAATGAAATCCCAAACTGTGTGTCTAGTAAAGGAGAATGTGTCTCCAACTCTTTTTTGTCTGTGGAGCAGACAGAAGGTGCCTTTCAGCCTGTGATGGTTGAGAGTAATTCAGTTGTCTCAAATTTGGTTCTGGATTCAACTAAAGCCCAGGAAGGGAATGGTCCTAAGTTTGTGTCTGCTGGGGAGAATGGCACTGTAACTAGGTTGCATCCAGTTAGTGTCTTAGCAAAATCCCAGAGACCAGACAATTCTGGTGCTTGTATCTTGCCTGTTGCTCATGTGTGGTTGGAGAAGGGGGTAACAACTCTGTCTAATCAGGGTGATACCCTAGCCAGGGCACAAGGAGAGCAGAAAGGTAATTTGGTTGTGGTACCTACGGACAGTTTAACAACTTGTAGCAAAAAGGACAAAATTCCTAAGCTTGTGTGTGGCAAAGGAAAGGAGAATGCTTCTGACCTTTCATCTAATGAGTCTATGGGTTTGCCTGAAAGGGGATTGTGTAGAAATCTGCCTGATGGGCCAAAGGTGATCCTAAATGTAAGTAAGACCCAGACAGAGTCTGTTGTTGCTCAGGAAAGTGTTCCTTTAGAGCAAGCCCTAGGTGAAGAGGGTAAGGGCAAAATTTCTGTGAGGGGTGATTTGCTGCTTAGAAAAGCTCCTGGGGAAAGGAATCCTCATGGTAATCTGTGCAAGCAGTTCACTGCAACTGAAGGGTGTGAGAGTGATTTAATCAAGGAAGTTTCAGTTCCTAACAGCCAGAAATTTTCTGTTGTGAATGGATCCACTGACTTTCCTTCTGAAAGATCCAGTGTGGGTAGCTTTGAGAAGGTCTCAGATGGAGTAAGAGCTGTTAAGAAAGTTGAGCAGCCCTAAAACCAAGTGGCTGTGTGTGGCCAGCTTGTTGGGAAGACAATGGTGTTGGGACAGGGCTGTCTCCATGCTAATTCGCTAAGTGAGCAGTCTGTGCTTCAGGGTCTGAGGACAGATTTGGTTACTGGTGTTTCAAAGCAGAAGTTTTATGGCCGAATGCTTGAGGATGCAGGGGAGAGCAGGCAAACTCTCACCCTCAGACTCTTTGGATTTGTGTGGTATCTCTTTAAGACAGAGTCCAGCCTTGGAAATGATAGCAGTTAAGGATATGAAAACTGGTGGACTGGCTCCTGTCTGTGGTAATGCAAATTACTTGCCTGGCTGGGAGAGGAAGGACTTGCTAATAGCTGTTAGCACAGAGAGCCCACCCCATCAGCCAGTGAATTCTGTTAAGCAAGAGAAATCAGGGTTTAATCCTGCAGGACAAGGAGGAAAGAGAAAACTGAATTTTGCAAAGGGAAGCCACAGGTTAACCCTAAAATGCCCAAACTCCAATGGTATTGAGCCAAAGGTGTGCCATGACAAACATGATTGTAAATGGACACTTGCAATGAATTTGTTATTATTGCTAATGGTAATTTTTGTAACAAATGTGTTGCTATTACCACAAACTGTAAAAATGTACAATGTGCCTAATCTTTTGGAAAATCCATTGAACAGGTTAAAAGGAATACATGAGAACACACGTTATGTTAAAAGGCCTTGTTATACTGGTGTTTCACAGTTAATGCCTGTAAACAGTATTGGAACTTTTCACAGGGGAAAAGACATTCCAGACCTAATGTGCTGTATAAAAAGGGAAACCGAGGCACACTACCATATTGCTTTCATGGCTAAAGGCCAAGATTCCTGAACTGTAAACAACCTTAATATCTACATTAACTTGATGTTAATTGGGTTCCAAATATTTGCCAGAGCTTGTATGAATAAAGTAGCTGTTTTCTTTAGCTCTTGGCAAGATCACATGAGACATTCAGGAACCATGCTGCAAGAGCAGATCCAATCCACTATTGTTCTAACTAAGTTTTACCTTGAGTTTGTAAAGAGGTTCAATCATGTTATTGAACATGACTTTGATAAACCATTTCTGTTCTACACTGGTATAACTTCTAACCCAATACTAGCTGTAGTGAGACAGACCCAAGGATGGGGAGCTCTTGGGATGCAGTCAGTGATGTTTGTGTCATCCCTTCCTGCATCAATTTTGCGTTGGGGGTGTGACGTTATTGATATAATCTGGGACCATATAGATCATTGTTGCA
>NW_020703607.1:0-7263 GCF_002925995.2 Terrapene triunguis | reverse complement strand
GCAAGGCGTCTTAGATTTACTTTGTTTTCTCAACTTGTAAATGTACCTTTTTACCAGAGTGTGTATCTTTGTTTGCTGTACTTTGAACCTAAGACAGAGGGGGGTCCTCTGAGCTCTTTAAGTTTGATTACCCTGTAAAGTTATTCTCCATACTGATTTTACAGAGATGATTTTTACCTTTTTCTTTAATTAAAAGCCTTCTTTTTTAAGAACCAGATTGATTTCTTCTTGTTTTAAGATCCAAGGGGGTTTGGATCTGTATTTACCAGGAGTTGGTGAAAGGAGGGTGGAGGAAGGAGGGGGGATGGTTAATTTCTCCTTGTTTTAAGATCCAAGGGGGTTTGGATCTGTGTTCACCAGGGAATTGGTGAAAGGTTTCTCAAGGCTTCCCAGGGAGGGAATTCTTGTGATGGTGGCAGCGGACCAAAGCTAAGCTGGTAGATAAGCTTAGAAGTTTTCATGCAGGCCCCTACATTTGAACCCTAAAGTTCAAAGTGGGGATCCAGCCTTGACATGGTGGCAGCGGTGGGATCGTTTTAACCCAAAAGCCAGTAAGAGATTTTTTTTTTCTCCTTCTAGCTGCTTGGAGAGCAAAGCTGAAGGTAGATGCATATCTTATCTCTCCTTGCCTGAAGGCAGAGGTGTTAAGTTTTTTTAACGAGGTCCTTTGTTAAGAGAAGGGTTCAAAGGGAGCAAACTTTGACTAACTGGTAAAGGTAATTTACAGGCTGAAGTGTTTTTTTTCTTTTTACATCCTCGGGAGTAGCTTGTTAGAAAGTCTCTGTTAACTCAGCAGCAGCCAGAGCTAAGTACACATCCCAGTCTCAGTCAACTGCAGAGGGTGTGACCCAGCACAAGAAAACAGGAAAATGACTGCCAAAAAACTAACTAAAAAAATAGAACTGGCCAGACTAGAAGCAGAAGAAAACGAGAGAAAACATCAGAGACTGCTTGAAATTAAAAAACTCGAGGCAGAGCAGCATGAAAGAGAAGAAAAAGCCAAACAGGAGGCCCATGAAAGAGAAGAAAAAGCCAAACAGGAGGCCCACAAGAGAGAGATGGAACTGGAAGCAGCAAGGACTAGGCAGAATGCAGCAGACCATCCTAACAACTCCTCTCCAGGTACCACTTCCCATCCCAGGAAATTCCCCACCTACAAGGCAGGCGATGATACTGAGGCCTTCTTAGAAAATTTTGAAAGGGCCTGCCTTGGATACAACATCCCTCTAACCCAGTACATGGTAGAGCTGAGACCGCAGCTCAGTGGACCCTTAGCAGAGGTGGCGGCTGAAATGCCTAAGGAACACATGAACAGTTATGAACTTTTTAAAAACAAGGCCAGAATCAGAATGGGGCTAACACCTGAGCATGCCCGTCGGCGGTTCAGAGCCCTAAGGTGGAAACCAGATGTGTCATTTACCCGGCATGCCTACCACATTCAAAAAAATTGGGATGCCTGGATATCAGGAGCAAATGTTAAATCTACGGAAGAGTTGCCCTTCCTATTGCAAATGGAGCAGTTTTTAGAGGGTGTTCCTGAGGAAATAGAAAGGTACATCCTAGATGGGAAGCCCAAAACTGTAACCGAGGCGGGGGAGATTGGAGCCAAATGGGTGGAGGTGACAGAAAAGAAAAAAGCTAGTAGCAGTTGGAGCGAATATCAGAAGGGGCAAGCCGAAACAAAACCTTACCACCGGGGACAACCCAAGGCCCCACCCACATCCCAAGGGAAACCCCAGACGCCTTCTCACCCCACCCCACCAGTCTCCACCAACCAACATCGCCCCGGTGATACCTTAGCAGGGCGATGTTTTAAATGTAATGAACTGGGGCATATAAAGGCTCACTGCCCCAAGAACCCCAACCGATTACAGTTCATTACACCCCAGTCACACCAAAGATCCCCAGACCCAGATGCCTCTCTCATACCCTCGGAGCGAAGGGAAACCTTGAGAGTGGGCGGTAAGAAGGTTATCGCTTGGAGGGATACTGGGGCACAAGTGTCAACTATCCACCAATCCCTAGTGGACCCCAAACTCATCAACCCGGAGGCTACAGTGACAATTCAACCCTTCGTGTCACAGTCTGTAACCTTGCCTACAGCCCAGTTGCATGTCCAGTACAAGGGCTGGGCAGGAATGTGGACTTTTGCAGTATATGACAATTATCCCATCCCCATGCTGCTGGGGGAAGACTTGGCCAACCATGTGAAGCTAGCCAAGAGGGTGGGAATAGTCACCCGCAGCCAGGCTAAGCAAGCTTTCACCCCCATCCCTGTTCCTGAGCCGTCCACCAGAGCCCCGTCGGTGTTACCGGAGACCCAAACACAGGTGGTGGAACCGGATCCCCTGCCAACGACTGCAACAGCCGTAGTGGATCCAATCCCAGAGACCCAGCCAAAGCCAGTCCCGGAACCGGAACTGACAACGCAACCAGCACCAGAACCATTGCCAGCACTGAGTCCAGCGCTGGCAAACCCATCTACAACTCCAATGCCAGAGGGCACCAGCGAGCCTGAACTGGCGGAAGTAGCAGATAACCCTACCCAAGAGGCTCAGCCAGAGCCTGAAATACCACATAGTGCACCAGCGGACAGCGGTTCACAGTCAATGGAAACAGTCCCAGCACCTGCATCGCTTCCAGAGGGACCAAGCCCCAGTCCACAGTCCAAGGAGGAACTGATGTCTCCAGCATCAAGGGAACAGTTCCAGGCCGAGCAGGAAGCAGATGACAGCCTTCAGAAAGCTTGGGCGGCGGCACGGAGCACCCCACCGCCTCTCAGCTCTTCTAACCGATCCCGGTTTGTTGTAGAAAAAGGACTTTTATACAAGGAGACTCTTTCTGGTGGGCACCAGGAAGACTGGCATCCTCAAAGACAGTTGGTAGTTCCCACTAAGTATCGGGTAAAGCTCTTGAGCTTAGCCCATGATCATCCCAGTGGCCATTCTGGGGTGAACAGAACCAAAGACCGGTTGGGGAAGTCCTTCCACTGGGAGGGAATGGGCAAGGACGTTGCTAATTATGTCCGGTCTTGTGAGGTGTGCCAACGAGTGGGAAAGCCCCAAGACCAGGTTAAAGCCCCTCTCCAGCCACTACCCATAATTGAGGTCCCATTTCAGCGAGTAGCTGTGGATATTCTGGGTCCTTTCCCAAGGAAGACACCCAGAGGAAAGCAGTACGTACTGACTTTCATGGATTTTGCTACCCGATGGCCGGAAGCTGTACCCTTAAGCAACACCAAGGCTAAAAGTGTGTGCCAGGCATTAGCAGACATTTTTGCCAGGGTAGGGTGGCCCTCCGACATCCTTACAGATTCGGGAACTAATTTCCTGGCAGGGAAAATGAAAAACCTGTGGGAAGCTCATGGGGTGAATCACTTGGTTGCCACCCCTCATCACCATCAAACCAATGGTCTGGTGGAGAGGTTTAACGGAACTTTGGGGGCCATGATACGTAAATTCGTAAATGAACACTCCAATAATTGGGACCTAGTGTTGCAGCAGTTGCTTTTTGCCTACAGGGCTGTACCACATCCCAGTTTAGGGTTTTCACCATTTGAACTTGTGTATGGCCGCGAGGTTAAGGGGCCATTACAGTTGGTGAAGCAGCAATGGGAGGGGTTTACGCCTTCTCCAGGAACTAACATTCTAGACTTTGTAAGCAACCTACAAAACACCCTCCGACACTCTTTAGCCCTTGCTAAAGAAAACCTAAAGGATGCTCAGGAAGAGCAAAAGGCCTGGTATGATAAACATTCCAGAGAACGGTCCTTCAAAGTAGGAGACCAAGTCATGGTCTTAAAGGCGCTCCAGGCCCATAAAATGGAAGCGTCGTGGGAAGGACCATTCACGGTCCAGGAGCGCCTAGGAGCTGTTAACTATCTCATAGCCTCCCCCACCTCCAACATAAAGCCTAAGGTATACCATGTTAATTCTCTTAAGCCCTTTTATTCCAGAGAATTAAACGTTTGCCAGTTTACAGCCCAGGAAACAGATGACGCGGAGTGGCCGGCAGGTGTCTACTACGAAGGAAAAAGGAATGGTGGCGTGGAAGAGGTGAACCTCTCCACGACCCTGGGACGTCTGCAGCGACAGCAGATCAAGGAGCTGTGCACAAGCTTTGCACCGATTTTCTCAGCCACTCCAGGACGGACCGAACGGGCATACCACTCCATTAACACAGGTAATGCTCACCCAATTAGAACCCCATCCTACCGGGAGTCACCTCATGCCCAAGCTGCTATACAAAGGGAGATCCAGGACATGCTACAGATGGGTATAATCCGCCCCTCTAACAGTGCATGGGCATCTCCAGTGGTTCTAGTTCCCAAACCAGATGGGGAAATACGCTTTTGCGTGGACTACCGTAAGCTAAATGCTGTAACTCGTCCTGACAACTATCCAATGCCACGCACAGATGAGCTATTGGAAAAATTGGGACATGCCCAATTCATCTCTACTTTAGACTTAACCAAAGGGTACTGGCAAGTACCACTAGATAAACCCGCTAAGGAAAGGTCAGCCTTCGTCACCCAGGCAGGGGTGTACGAATTCAATGTACTCCCTTTCGGGTTGCGAAATGCACCCGCCACCTTCCAAAGACTTGTAGATGGTCTCTTAGCGGGATTGGGAGAATCTGCAGTTGCCTACCTCGATGATGTGGCCATTTTTTCTGATTCATGGACAGAACACCTGGAGCACCTGGGAAAAGTCTTCGAGCGCATCCGACAGGCAGGACTAACTGTTAAGGCTAAAAAGTGTCAAATAGGCCAAAACAGAGTGACGTACCTGGGGCACCAGGTGGGTCAAGGAACTATAAATCCCCTACAGGCCAAAGTGGATGCTATCCAAAAGTGGCCGGTTCCAAAGTCAAAGAAACAGGTCCAATCCTTCTTAGGCTTGGCCGGATATTATAGGCGATTTGTACCACACTACAGCCAAATCGCCGCCCCGCTGACAGACCTAACCAGAAAGAAACAGCCAAATGCAGTTCAGTGGACTGATAAGTGTCAAAAGGCCTTTAACCAGCTTAAGGCAACACTCATGTCTGACCCTGTGCTAAGGGCCCCAGACTTTGACAAACCGTTCCTAGTAACCACAGATGCGTCCGAGCGAGGCGTGGGAGCAGTTTTAATGCAGGAAGGACCGGATCAAGAATTCCATCCTGTCGTGTTTCTCAGCAAAAAACTGTCTGAGAGGGAAAGCCACTGGTCAATCAGCGAAAAAGAATGCTACGCCATTGTGTACGCGCTGGAAAAGCTACGCCCATATGTTTGGGGACGGCGTTTCCAACTACAAACAGACCATGCTGCGCTACAGTGGCTTCATACCGCCAAGGGAAATAACAAAAAACTTCTTCGATGGAGTTTAGCTCTCCAAGATTTTGATTTTGAAATACAACACATTTCGGGAGCTTCTAACAAAGTGGCTGATGCACTCTCCCGGGAAAGTTTCCCAGAGTTAACTGGTTAACAATTGTTCTTGGAATGAAACATATTGTTAGTTTTTATATAATCAGTAGTATGTCTAAAGGTACATGTGTCTTATTAACTCTGTTTTCTCCTAGAACTCCAGGAAGAAATCACAGCCAGTGTGGAACCGAACGTCCAACACTATCTGTGATTTGGGGGGCGTGTCATAACTATAAAGGGAAGGGTAACAGCTCTCTGTGTACAGAGACTCCAAATCCTTTTACCTGTAAAGGGTTAAGAAGCTCGGGTAACCTGGCTGACACCTGACCCAAGGACCAATAAGGAGACAAGATACTTTCAAATCTTGGGGGGGGGAAAAGGCTTTTGTGTGTGCTCTTTGTTTTAACGGCGGGTTCGCTCTGGGGACTGAGAGGGACCAGACATCAATCCAGGTTCTCCCCATCTTTCTAAACAAGTCTCTCCTATTTCAAACTAGTAAGTAAAAAGACAGCAAGGCGTCTTAGATTTACTTTGTTTTCTCAACTTGTAAATGTACCTTTTTACCAGAGTGTGTATCTTTGTTTGCTGTACTTTGAACCTAAGACAGAGGGGGGTCCTCTGAGCTCTTTAAGTTTGATTACCCTGTAAAGTTATTCTCCATACTGATTTTACAGAGATGATTTTTACCTTTTTCTTTAATTAAAAGCCTTCTTTTTTAAGAACCAGATTGATTTCTTCTTGTTTTAAGATCCAAGGGGGTTTGGATCTGTATTTACCAGGAGTTGGTGAAAGGAGGGTGGAGGAAGGAGGGGGGATGGTTAATTTCTCCTTGTTTTAAGATCCAAGGGGGTTTGGATCTGTGTTCACCAGGGAATTGGTGAAAGGTTTCTCAAGGCTTCCCAGGGAGGGAATTCTTGTGATGGTGGCAGCGGACCAAAGCTAAGCTGGTAGATAAGCTTAGAAGTTTTCATGCAGGCCCCTACATTTGAACCCTAAAGTTCAAAGTGGGGATCCAGCCTTGACATGGTGGCAGCGGTGGGATCGTTTTAACCCAAAAGCCAGTAAGAGATTTTTTTTTTCTCCTTCTAGCTGCTTGGAGAGCAAAGCTGAAGGTAGATGCATATCTTATCTCTCCTTGCCTGAAGGCAGAGGTGTTAAGTTTTTTTAACGAGGTCCTTTGTTAAGAGAAGGGTTCAAAGGGAGCAAACTTTGACTAACTGGTAAAGGTAATTTACAGGCTGAAGTGTTTTTTTTCTTTTTACATCCTCGGGAGTAGCTTGTTAGAAAGTCTCTGTTAACTCAGCAGCAGCCAGAGCTAAGTACACATCCCAGTCTCAGTCAACTGCAGAGGGTGTGACCCAGCACAAGAAAACAGGAAAATGACTGCCAAAAAACTAACTAAAAAAATAGAACTGGCCAGACTAGAAGCAGAAGAAAACGAGAGAAAACATCAGAGACTGCTTGAAATTAAAAAACTCGAGGCAGAGCAGCATGAAAGAGAAGAAAAAGCCAAACAGGAGGCCCATGAAAGAGAAGAAAAAGCCAAACAGGAGGCCCACAAGAGAGAGATGGAACTGGAAGCAGCAAGGACTAGGCAGAATGCAGCAGACCATCCTAACAACTCCTCTCCAGGTACCACTTCCCATCCCAGGAAATTCCCCACCTACAAGGCAGGCGATGATACTGAGGCCTTCTTAGAAAATTTTGAAAGGGCCTGCCTTGGATACAACATCCCTCTAACCCAGTACATGGTAGAGCTGAGACCGCAGCTCAGTGGACCCTTAGCAGAGGTGGCGGCTGAAATGCCTAAGGAACACATGAACAGTTATGAACTTTTTAAAAACAAGGCCAGA
>NW_020703606.1:1981-5034 GCF_002925995.2 Terrapene triunguis | reverse complement strand
GTGTGTGTGTCTAAAAAGCATATGCTAACTGTGGTATTCTCAATAAACGCTGTGTGTATTTACCTTCCTCTATAAAGATCCCGTGTGCTTTGTATGAGCATAACATTTTTGGTGGAGAATTGCGAAAGGGGGAAGAGTATATGCACTGTAATTATTGACAATACTGCTAAGTGATCGATCATTCAGGTGTGCACACCCCCGGTCATAGAGATACCGGGCAGTAAAAAGGGAACCAGGTGTGGTTAATATTGTATTCACTGTTGGTATTTTATGAATTGAGAATTTGTTATGATTAAAGGTATACACACCCTTGGTCGTAGCAGGGCTAAGAGACAGGAGAGAGGTTTAGCATCCCTCTCTCCACCCCAGACTGCTGGGGGGAAATAATTGGAGGTGGGTATACCCCCGGTCGTAGAAGTGCCGGGCAATAGGGGGAGGATTAGAGTCCTCGCTCCGACCCGTCTGTCGGGGAAAACTAGAAAAATAACTATAGGTACATACATCCTCGGCCGTAGCATGACTGAGCATAAGGGGAGAACTTAGGGTTTCTCGCTCTGCCCCTGGGAGGGGTTTTTATTTTTGGTGTATGAACCCTCGGTGGTAGAAGGCCGAGCAATACAGAGGGAAGCTTAGCGTCTCTCCCTCTGGCCCAGAGTGGGTTAAAATCATAAGTCCCGGCACTGGCACGGGCAACCCGGCACGGGCACGGGCAAACATAAGATACAGATCTTGTTCTGTTAAACCAAACTCTGAAGGATATAGGAGTTTGGGCAGTGTAGTATTTTTTTTGTAAGTAATATTGTGGTAATTTCACAATTTTGAAGGAAATGTTTAAGGAACAGGACCAGGAAGGGTGGGGGCTAGTTGGAAAGCCCACCATCCTTGCTAAATTGGTAGTGGAACAAGGCTTGTGCCCATGGAAAGGAACTGTTTATTGGAAAAAGCAGGATCGGGCCCAGGCAAGCAACAGATAGAGAAACTGGAAAACAGGTTGGAAGCCCTAAGGGCATAGTGGCAGAAAAGAGTAAGTAAATACAGGCATGGGGAATTCAGATGCTGGGACAATACTTGGAATGGTGAAATCTGAGTTGATAAAGGTGTCATTTTGGGAGATAAACAAGTGATTTAAGGAGAGTGAAAAGTTAACTCTATAGAGGCTGAAGAGAATTAAGCAGTTAAACTTTGTGAAAATGTTGAAAAGGACCATGTTAAAGAGAAAAAGAATTCTTGGTTTCTTTTCAGCCATTCTGAAGGAAAAATGGGCCCTTTTCCCAAAGGAATGTCTGTAAATAATCCAGGTAAAGAGATAATCTGATTGAAATCATTTGACTATGAACAATTAAGTCAAATTTGCTAAAAGAACATAAGGGGGTTCTATTGGAACTTAACTAACCCAAATGTATAAAGGGAATGTAATCTATGTACAGCTATGTAAAAACAGAGCAGTGTAGAAGGGATGTTAAGGAAAAGAAAATGTGTATGTATCTATAAAATATGTGAGGTTCTAAGAACCTATATCAACATACCTGGTTTGTAAAACTCCTGTTTTGTAGGTTTAAGATAAATTGGTTTTGTTTTGTTTTTAATGCCACTAAAAATCCATTTGACTCTAATTCAAAGTTGCAAACCTGACAGACCTTTTTGCCAGACACAGGTAATCAGTGTTGGTTGGCTTTGGGATTTGGTATTTAACCCTTAAGGGGTAACTTGATTCTTTACAAAATATAAAATGTTTTTAAATAAAGACCAAGTCATGGCTGCAGCAGGGCAGTCAAAATCAGAAGAATAGGGAGAGATTCTGGATTATTTTTGTTTGGTTGCTTGTTTTTTGTAAGAAAATAGCAAATAAGAGCTGTAGTAAAAAAAGACGGTGCCCCTCTGAAGCAACAGCAGGGGTGAGGTGCACAAAACAAAAGAAGCAATGATAGAAACACTGAGCCTTAAAATGGCTCTGTGTAATCAGACTGTCACTTTGATAAGGGTACATGAAAACTCTGTAAGAACAAAAACAGTTACACCTTATGTAAAAATTGATACAGCTAATGTTTTAAAAATTAAAGTATAGAAGGAATGTGCAGACATGTGCACTGTATATTGTAGAAGGGGTGAAAGAAATGCAAACAAAACATGCTACTTAATTAAAATCCTATTAGGGCTCCAAAGAAGCCACAATAGATTGTGTTTTCTTTTTCAGATCTCTGTGTGTTTTGGAAGCAAGAGTTAAAAGTAATCAAAACTCTGGTAAAAGTTAATTATGTAGTCTCTGAGGTGCTGATGGCTTTGAATCCAAAAGCCAAGCCTGTGTTGATGCAAATTACCTAACTGATAAAGGAAGAAGAGAACTACCAGCACAAAGAAGTTGCAGATAAAGAACATACCTGGTCAGCAAACAAATTGTCTAAATAAAAGGCATGGTATAACAAGATACCTTTAATTGAAATAAATTTAATGTTAATAAGTACCCCGTAACAATGTATAGTGTGTAAGATTTTTGAAAAAAAAATCCTTTAAGGCAATGATGCTTCTCAGCTATTACCTGTGAACAAACTTAAAGCTTAACACAGCAGGAAAGACACTGTAAACTTGGTCTGCTGTAGAGGAGAAACTGAGGTACACCACCTCATGGATTTAATGACTGAACAGTGGGATAATTTCCCCATAATTCTTAAAAGATAGAAGCCATTGAAACCTGGCCTGCCTATAGAACAAAAATACAGGAAAATATGGAGGTAATTCCTCTTGTTTTGCCTGCAATCAGCAAGGGTATTTGTAAAAGAAGGAAATATTTTAAGCAATAATCAATGCCACCCCAAAAGGGGTAGAAAAATGTTGTTTTTGTCTTTCAGAAAATCAGAAAAAGCTGATACCAGCTACAGGACAACCTAATACAGAAACAAATAAAAGTGAAAAAACCATACTGCTATAGCTATGGAATGTACTGAAATGCAGATACTTGCTTTGTCCACCTTGAAACACAAAATGTTTTGGGTAATATCAGGAAACACTAAGGTTTTGATACACTTGTTAAAGCAAAAAAAAAAAAAAAAATCATT
>NW_020703606.1:0-1881 GCF_002925995.2 Terrapene triunguis | reverse complement strand
AAAAAAAAAAAAAAAGATCATTGTTTGATACCTATCAATATAAATGAATGCAGTATGTCTCCAGTACGGTGAGACTAAATTTGTTAAGTGGAAAAATTGTTAAAATTGCACACCAACAGGCTCTGGAAGCAAAGATATGGAAAGTTAGCCCACTCCCCATATTGCACATGGGATAATTCTGGCTGCCTCAGGCCTCGAGCCAGTGGGCTGGGGAGGGAGAAAAACTATTGGACACTAGAGGTTGTACCAAGTGAACTCCTCAAAAGTGGGTATGCTTATCCATGCCTGTTGCTCCAAAGTCCTGCAGTAAAGACATTTCACTAAAATCCTGTATATGGAATAAAATGGATAATAAGACCAAAGTACTGTATAATGGGCAGTGTGTATGTGTTAATTCTTGGGAAAAAGTGTTTTAAAAGAACGGAAGTGTTAGCCACCTTCCAATAGACAAATGTAAATGTAATGTAAGTACTGTGTTTACCAATAATCACATTTACTATTTGCCACAACCAAAAAAGTCTCAGCTTACTGTAAGCACTGATTTAGCTGAGTTCTCTCTCAATCTTGGCATTGAATGGCAGAAACTTACCAATCATCTGTTAAAAGGTAAAAAGGTAACATAGTTCCAAGAAAAAACAAAAAGGCAATGTGGGAAACCGAACCATTCATATAATACATGCAAATGGAAACATGTTAAGCATTGCCACTGCAGAAAGACATAACAGCTTACCGTTGGTATGACATATTTTCTGGATGGTCTCCCACAACTACTGGCATACTAATGTTACTAACCCTAATTGTTTTTGGTTTTAAATTATATGTGTTTAATTAAAATGTTTGGAATGTGCTGTGGGATAAAACAAATGTATGCAAAGCTAAAGCCACAGGCCCAAATCACCTCCCAGTATTTTCTATTACGCGGACTAAATAAGAAGTGACACTGGCGATTAATAATCTTAGTGTCAAAAGGGGGATATGTAGGAGCTGGATTTTATAATGTACTATGAGAATTAATGTATGATTTGATTTCATCTTGTCAGCCACCCTTTTTGAATAGCAGAAAGGAATGACAGACCAGAACAATCCTTATGACTAATTATGGTCATCCTTTTGTTTTAGAATAAGTTATAAAGCTACTATGGTTTCCTATATGTATTACAAATTAGGAAGTAAGAGACAGGATTCTCTATTGTGTCTATGTTAAGTAGATTAGAGGAACATTGAAGGCCTGGGTCTCAATGTAAATTGTCTTGGTTATTGATTGTAAAACTTAGCAAGGTTTAATTTGCAATGCCCTTTTGCTCAATATAAAATACTACTGTTTGTATTCTCAGACTGTTTGTGTGAATGAGGAATGTATGCATCAGGAAAAGATAAGGTGTGAAGGCCATTATTATAGCCAGAGTCAAGGAAGGAGGAGTGAAGAAACTTAAAGAACATCAAAGAATCATCAACGCGCATCCATAATGAAGGGCAGATTGACGACCCTGAGGTAAAGGCTGGCACCCCTAAAGACAATTGATTAAATCGGAAACAAAGGACAGGATGACCCTCTCGGAGGTGTATTGGAATGTTTACACCAATTAAGAAGTAACCGGTCACAAAGTGACACAGCAAAATCCATAGGCTTCAACAGAGAAGAAAACCTATAAGAACAGGGTGCTTTGCCATAGGACTTTGGGTTCGTCTTGCCACACTCCAGGAGCATCGGATCGCGACCGATAGAACCCCGCTCCCCTCTGCGACCAATCTGGCTGGCCACTAGATTGATCCAGACTCTGGACTGGTAACTATAAACATCACTGTAGGACTGTGTGTGTGTGTGTGTGTGTGTGTGTGTGTGTCTAAAAAGCATATGCTAACTGTGGTATTCTCAATAAA
>NW_020703605.1:0-3544 GCF_002925995.2 Terrapene triunguis | reverse complement strand
CGGTATGGGCAAGTTTTACAGGATGCAGACAGGAACTCATCTCAACATGCCCCCGTGCCCTGGCCGAAATAGTTAGGCCGAAAACCTAAACTTCCGAGTCCGACTCCTCATCCCCACCTACGAGGGGATGCGCTTCGGGAGTGGAAGCGATGTAGGCCGAGGCAACAAACTTGCGAATGCAGGCTTTAATGAAGGCACATCCGAGACAGAGAAGAGCGAGCCCAACTAGAAGGGACACAAACAGGGATTGGAAATAGGATTTGTAGGGCGCAAGGCCAAGCCAATCGAGCCATGACCAAAACTGGAAGGACTCTCGTGACTCTCGGACAGTAGAGCTCAACGTTTGCAGGTCTTTAACAATTGAGGACAAATTAGGAGAAATAGAAGGCAAAGAAACGCAGCATTTATCAGCAAAGTCAGGATATACTTCAGCAAATTTAGTGCAAAATGAGGAAGATTGTAACAAATATTGAATCATTAATCTATTTTGAATACTATACTGAACAAGGGAATTTAACTGCTGATTAATTAAGGAGAGGCCCTTGCCCGTAGTATTAGGAAGCATTTCAATAGCAAGGGATTGAAACAGCACTTGATCACGTAACATCAGATAACCAACAGGGTTAAAACTAACAATAGAGGAGGCGAGGGAGGAAGCTGCTGTTTGCAAACGAGTCCAAAAAGAGTGGGTACTACGATGGTGTCGGTGGCTAGATGGCAAGGTATAAATACCTCCGCCCTGTAGATACAGGGTGCCAATGGTGCATATACCCCGGGGATTGGGAGGAAGCACAGCAAATGCAACATTACCGCAAATCCAAAAATGACCGGGTCTTAAGGAAGAAACTGTGGTATGGCTCCACCCATTATTGGTTACAGAATAAAAGCTGGATGCACGATTGATACATGCAGCCTCAGCATGATGCATATGCTGGGCATGAAACAGATACGTATGTGTTATGGAGGTATAGAAGGTTCCAAAAAAAATATTATAATTAAGACGATAAGAACAATTAATGGGAGGGGGATAGGTAAAATTAAGAGTGGGTTTAGTTAGGGAGGTATTAGCATAAGAGAAACTTCACATAGAACAATTAGAATAAGTACCAACCCAAGTAGGGGCTGGGGTTAAACTATTACCAACAAAAACCCAACAATGAGATGCTGGAACTCTAATACTCTCAATTAAAGGAAAGCTATGATCACTTCGACCTGAAGCATTAAGAACTGGAAACACATAAGAATTAAATTGTGAAGAACAATTATTCCAAACACTAGAAGCAGCCCACTGCACATAGGGGGAAGAACAATTCACACTAGAAATAATAAATGAAGAAAAATTATAAACTATTGGTACAAATTGAAAGGGTAATGGATATTTAGGTGAGAACTGAGTGGAGCAAACAAGACAATCTTCTGGACTCAGCGCTGACAGGGACTGGTTTCCGCTGAACTCCTGCACCCAGTAGGCGGCGAACCAGGTTTGTAGTCCACCTTCTCCTAAGGGCTCCGTGGGCAAAGATGTTGTGAGGGAGAGCAGCATAACCTGTAAAACAGAATAATACAAGCCCTGCTCAGGGGCATTAGTTTGTTTGTTAAGAACTACATTTGCTGAGCCAGTTATGATGAACTAGCTTGTCACCGGGGGTACTTGTAGCCACTAAGGAGGTGTTAGGGTACTTGCCGGCCCGGAGAATGGTGGCTTTTATAGGTTCTCAATAGCCAGAGGCTTGGGGTTCTGTAAGCCAAACCAGTTGGCCGGTGTTAAACACGGGGGACCAAGGCGGCTTAGGTGTAGGTGAAATGTGAGGCCCGCAAGAGTAACTTTTGTTGAGTGCGATAAGTACCTGGGGTAAAAATGAGCTCCAGTTTTTAAAATCAGGGTTGGGGTTTGCTGTTCGCAGCATAGTCTTAAGGACTGCGATTTTTCGCTCCACCACACCATTGCTTTGAGGATGATATTTAGTATGGATGTGAAGGGAAGCCCCCCATCCAAAAATGAGCTGTTCAATGCTTTTGCTGGTAAAGGGTGGCCCACCATCTGCTTGGACTTCAGTGGGAGTGCCCCAGGCAGCTGCTGTTTGCTTAAGAGCCACAGCGATAGAAGCAGCATGGCACCGGTGTCAGCTCCAGGGGCAGCTTCTAATGCTAAATCAACTGCCTCTGCTGAGACAGGAATTTGGGTGGGATCAGTAACATGTATAAAGGGTGTGGCCACCAATTGCTGTTGAACAGTCAAATTAAGTGGGTTTTGTAGTGGATCCCACAGGGCTATGGAGGCTCCTGCGATTGCCCATATTAAATCGTGTGGAGTAACTAAGGCTCCCGGGGGGATATACAATCCTTTAAAACTGCCTTGCATTGCTAAAATGGCAGCTGCCGGGGTGGTAAGTGGCCAAATGCGATTATTTAATAAAGCATGACCCGGGAAGCCTCGTGCCCAATTGGCCGTTTTGGCTAAGATGCCAGCCTCCTCACGGTCCACCCATTCTGCTCCGTGTTCTAAGGCTAGCCGTCCGACCCAAACCATAGGTGCCTCATCGGCTTTTCGTTGCGTTTCCTTTAAAAACTCTTTAAGTTCGGCCTTAGTACGTGTTCGCAGTTCAGTAACCTGCGTGGTGTTGCCTGTTTGTGCATCTGTTTTAGTTCTAGTTATCGCAATAGGCAAAGCTTCTGCTACAGTTTCAGATTCAGTAAATTCTGGGGCTGTTGGCAGAGCTGGACACAGAGGAGTTTTAGGAGCTTCATATGGGGGTGGCAAAATTTTCTGAGAGGGACTTGGGGAGGGGGAGGTAGTGATGGGCTCTACCTTTTCTGTCTTCTCCTCATTATCATCTTTAGGAGAGCTTGGGGCTGCCTGTTTAGCTGCAAACATTGTGCCCCCGTGGAGGACAGAACACAGATCGAGGGCCTTACATATCATGCTAAACAGGACGGTAGAAACATCCTCAGATTTATATTCATCGGGTCGCAATTTTTTGGTTTTCTTAATTAAATTTAATTCTTTTATCATCTGGCATAATAATTTGTGTGCCGGATCAGCAGGTATTACCCGAGGTGGGGGAATCAATTTGGAAACGGTACCTCCGGATTTTCTAACAATGCGGCTACACTCTCTCCAAAGCTGAGAGGGATCTGCAGCACCGAGGTTCTCCACAGTCTCCGTGCACTGAGGCTGTAGGGAACAATCGGCTGGCTGACACCTAAAGCTCGGGTGGCACCGAAGGAGGCATCCCATATCTGCCAGGGTTAATGGTACAGTATAGCCTTTTAGAGTTTTACCCGAGCCAAGGGAACAGATCCATTCTATTTTTGGATCAGTCGAATTTTGGCTAGTAAAAAGGTGAAACTGCAAATGTTGGAACTGTTCAGTTTCATCATCTGCGCGGTCTGCAGCGTGCCACGGGCATGGCCCAACTCCCTTGCATCCTGTTCGTGACGCCATGTGGATTGCCACGGGCACGCAGGGGCGAAAGAAAATGCAGGCCTGTTATTTACCAGGCTGCACGTGGCAATAGACTATATTGGTAAGGGATGCAAGGAG
>NW_020703604.1:0-1247 GCF_002925995.2 Terrapene triunguis | reverse complement strand
GCTACTGCCCTGTGCTGGTGCTCCCCTGCCTGAGGGGCGCGCTACTGACCTGTGCTGGCGTCCTTCCCGCCGCTAATTCCCCAGTGGCAGAGGCGTGACCCAGGCCGGCCAGTGACGTCGTAGCTCCCCACCGCCCCCTAGCGGGTAGGTGGACCGACACCGATCACACAGGGGTACTGAGACGAATCTGTCCAAGCAAATTTTCCAAATGACTCACCTCAATACACACTGAGAAAGCTTAGTGGGGTGGCTCCAATGTTGTGTTGTTTACACTGGCTGACAGGACAGTTCAGGGGATTGCACAGAGCTGTTCACTTCCAGGTCACTGGCCCAAATTCTGCCTGCCAGGTCTCAAGAATTATCTGCCTAATCTGTTCGTGCCATTGGATAGGATTTTCAGGGCTCTCAGGATCTCTGGGGCTACCTTAACGTCTCTGAATAGAAACAGGGCCTGGCTGTTTGACAGCCTGGGAGTATTCTAGACACTCACAGGCTTTGCACTTCTTCAGCCAGGCGGCAGCTCCGTCAGATGGCTGAACTGCTGTTCGCAAAGCCAGTGGGGGTCTAAGCTTGGGCTAAATGTGATACTTGGAAATCACTGCTACATGACACAGTTAACCAGCTTTCGGTGAGATAACATCGTGCAGGGACTACAGCTCAGTGCCAAGCAAATCACTTCATCTGAAAAAGACTCCTCTCAACTCTTCAGTGCATCACACTAGGGACTGCTCCCTGAGTAATGTAAATGTCCATTATTAATATCGATATATTTTAGCATCACTAAGGACGCTGCTTGATTTTAGGAGAGTGACCTAAAAAGCCATCTTGCTAGTCATGTTGCTCAGCAAATGCTGGCTTTCAAACACCAATTCTTGCCTTTTTCAGCAAAAAGACACCCTCATCTCCCCCACTTACAGGGTGACTTACAGTAGTAACAAGACAAATGTAGAGGCTCTTTTTGTCAAGCCTCATTCCTAACCCGAGGAGTGGGATTACTGTATTTCTTCATAATCATGCACTACTCCCATTGCCTTGATCTATAAATAATATTTGTCACTGAGTCCATTTTAAGTTCATCAGCTTTAGTCCCCATCACTGTGTGACAGGACACAGATATTCAATAGATGCTTTAATTCTCAGGAGGAGGAGGAAGATTAACAAGTAATGCTTTTAAATATATCACCTACTGAGGGACTGCAGTGCTATTGACAACTATGAGAAAGGCATTTTTCCCCTTTCAGTCCAGT